>NW_004524585.1:14441876-14445252 GCF_000260255.1 Octodon degus | reverse complement strand
CAGGGTAGCAGGAAGGTCTCCACACACTCACCGGACCTGGGCTAGGACTGGGTCTCGCCTCTCCCTTTCTTCTCAATGGCTGCTGTGAATTTCAACTATTCTCTCAGTTTCCCTCTTTGGTTCATCTCTCCTTGCTCTCAGCATAAAATCTTTCCTTTATGTCCATTCAGAAGAACAAAACTTAACTATCTTGTTCCCCAAATCCCAAAGCACCAACAAAATGCATTTATGCATTTCCCTCATGTTTCCCAGTTCTTTGGATTGCCCAAGAAAGCTCACCCCTCTTGTGGTCAACGGCTGATCTGTCTCTGTCTCATCTGCCTCTGTCTGTCTGTTCTCTCTCTGTCTCTCTCTCTCTGTCTCTCTCTCTCTCTCCCCCCTCTCTCACTCTCCCTCTCTCCCCCTCTCCCCCTCTCCCCCTCTCTCCCTCTCTCCCTCTTCCCCTGCACTTGATTTGCAGCTTGTCCTCTGGTTTGGCAGAAACATTGTGTCATTAAGCTTTTACTTTCTATTTGTTCCCTTTAATACCTAAACCTTTTTCAAAGCATTGTCTGTGACTCCATATGACCCTGTAGTTCAGTACAGTTTTCCTCTGCAGCCAAACATAAAAAACCATCTGCATTTATCATTGTCTTTCCGTGGTGGCCATTTAGTGCTCAGATGGCTACAATTCATTCTTAAAACAGCAATGCAATTATTTTTTTTCAGTTAACGTATTATGATATCTGATGCATTCACTTTATATTCTTTAATTTAACAAACTCTTTCTCAACATGTTTCCTCTTCTCACTTGCATGATATTTTTCTTCTCTATTTTCCCACTGTGTCTCTTGACACTCTTCTCAGTCTTCCTCCCTGGGTCTTTTTCTTGCGATCTCTCTCAAATGTGTGCTTTCCAGGTTTCTTCTGTACCTTCGGTATATTTTTCTATGTTGGCTTTCACAAATACTCACATGTGATTGACTTACAAACCTACATGCACAACTCATTGCTTTCTGAGAGTTTCACATTCGTAGTATTCACTCAAATATGTCTGAGTCATTGGAATGCAACAATCTCCCAATTAGTCACATGGCTCTTCTTTGTAAGCAGGCTACTTGGTATTCCTCCAAGGAATAGCACCCTGGGGCCCAGCAGGAAACTTGAATCATTGCTAACTTTTCTCTTCTTAGTGAGCACGTCTTTGTATGCTTTGTCTCCTGAACATAACATACCTCTCCATTCCCATTATTATTGCCTTATTTCACCTAATTGTCTATACAAAACTTTCTAGCTAAGCTTGTTTTTCTTTAGCTTGACCCTATGAAACTTAATACATTCACCATTATTAAAATTATTCTTCTAACATGTAGATTCATATTATTTTTTCAAAAATATATTCATTGTCTATGGATTTTTAAAATTATGACTTTTAAAGTGGATTTGACAAAGTGACTTTAAAGCAGATATAGAATGGCAAAGAGCTAAGAACAAACAAGACGTTCATGAAGAAGGGTGGGGTGGAAAGACCTGCCTTATAATAACAAGAATTATTCTAAAGACATAATCAAGGCAGTGTATTGCCTCAGGGTTAGATAGTCCAATTCATGATATATAACAGAAAATCCAAGAGGAGCCTTTCATGATAGAACTTTAACACAGATGGTTTGTTTCTTAGATGCAATGTAGAAACCAGAAACCATTCAGAATTTTAAGTAGGAGATTTTTTTTTTTTTTTCCAGAAGCAGGGATTGAACTCAGGCCCTTGCACTTGCCAGGGAAGTGCTTATTCTACTGAGCCATCTCCCCGGCCCCCAGGAGGAATATGAAGAAGAGAAATAAATACAAATTATTGAAAAGCTGGTAGAACAGAGATTTGGGACATGGAGGTGTCAGTTAGCTTTATGACTCCCTGGCACCACCTACCAGAGGTCCCACTCCTGTTGAGGTACCATAGCACTCTAAAGTGGTGTTCCCTCAGAACTCTGAGTAGTATGAGAATGTAGATTCTTTCTGGTTCCTGTAAGTCCTCACAGCTATCCAAGTCTTGTTAGTATGCCTTTGTGGTTGGGGTGAATTGTTTCTGTCTCCCTCTTCTCTTCTAAATTTGCATCAGAGCATGTCTCTGACCTCAACCAACCTTATCTTAAACCTTGATAGCAAAGAAGTTCAGAAAATTCAACTCCTAGAAACAAACTATTATGATACAGAGGATAACAAAGAAAGGAAATCTATTTGTATCAAAGACCATAGGAAACTTGTAGCAAAGGACACCAAAGCTCAGCATCCAAAGCCAGAACAGTTAAATATTCACTAAAAACTAAAATTGAATTCCTGCCTAACACAGAATAAATTTAAACAGAGAAGGACTTTTAGTAAGAGGAAACCTTCAGAAATAAAATTTAGGAGATTCTATTTGCAGTTTTGTGGTAGAGCAAGTTTTATTAAACAAGAGATGACTTTTAGTAGTAAAAGAAATAACTATATTAAACTTAATAACGTGTTTATTAAAATAACTAAGAAAATGAGAGAAAAAAATAAAATAGAAGAACATATTTGTTATATGCATTACTGACTAGCATTTAATATCCAGGATGTATAGTCTTACCAATCAGTGAAAAACACCTTATACACAATCAGAAAAATTGGTAAATTATATGTTTGTGGATGGCCACTAAACATAAAAAGCTGTTTAATCTTTTTAGAAATCAAGTAAGTATAATTGCTCAAGTTGAAATATTTTATTCTTAATATTGGTTAATAGAAGTGAAATTTGTCATCCCTCACTTCCCCTTTTTCCCCACTATATTGTATATTTTATCTCCAAAACATATTTTGAATCAGTTTTTTAAAAAATTTAATTTCTTTGGTCTTAATGCTAAAGTATTGGAGAGAAGATAAGCCAATAAGAATCACCTTATTTTTCTGCTGATGCATTATATGAACAGTAAGCGCCAGCTACAGGTATTGTGCTGGCCTGAGCCGTCAAAGTCTCTGCATAGTACTCTGGCCTGCAACTGGTGATCCCTGGATACCACCAGTTACAGTACAACCCTCAAAAGTTCATATACAAATGGTTACAGTATTGTAATATAATACACAATAATAAAGAAAACACAATATAAAGAAAAATAAATAAATCTACTTGCACTTACCTCTGAGAACCTTCATGGAGGTATGAGGGAAACAGAAAGAAGGGTTACTGTGTAGGATGACTTTCACTATCACTAATGGAATTACTGCTGCTATTGGCTCAATGGGATCTTTTTTTGGTGCAGCTTTAACAAGGAACTTCTACAAAGACACTTGCTTTCACCTCCTTTAGAATTTCTTGAAAATGTGACATTCCACTGTCATTAAGCAGATTAATCAATTGCTCAGCTGCAAGGTTATGAGG
>NW_004524585.1:14437063-14441776 GCF_000260255.1 Octodon degus | reverse complement strand
TGGAATTGATCATTTTTCTAATCTCCTCTATTTTTTTTTATCAATATCTTCTTTAGAAGCAGTTAGAAATTCTTTTACTGCAGTGTTTTTTTCAGATTGTGTTTCCTGCTTATGTTTCTGTAGTTGCTTCTTTACTTCATCTGCTACGAGTTCTGAGAGTTCTTTTTTTATTTCAGAAAATAATTCCACACTGAGTTCCTCTATAACTTTCTGCTGTTGCTCATTTACTATCGACACTATTATTTCATACATTTGAGCTGAGCTAGTAGAAAAGAATTCCGTTCGGAGTTCCTCAATGACTTTCTGCTGTTGCTTATTTACTATTGTCGCTATTAATTCACACATTTGACCTGAGCTAGTGTCCTCTGCACTTGTTCTGGGTGGGCATTGGGTTTCCTCCATGTGTTTCTCCATTTGATTCTTTCCTGCAGATGTTATTTATTCAGGGATTTCTTTTTTCATTTCCAATCCGAGTTCCTCCATACTTTTCTGCAGCCATATCTTTTTTTCAGAAGCTGTTGATTCTTTGCTTTCAGCTGTGTGATTACCAATTTGTTCTGTGTTAGTTCCCTCTGCACTTGTTATGAGTGGTTTTGAGGTCTGAGATTGCATTTTACTCCTTCTCATTGTCATTTTGTGTAGCACTGTTTTCTGACCTTTGTTGTAGATCTATGTTGCAGTTATAGGCTTAGCACCTACTGAAGTTCAGGTATAGATCTACAAAATTTGGACTTATGCAGTTGTGTCTGGCTTGGGTCTGGCTGCTGTGCTCAGTTCCTTCCTGTTGCTGCCCTTGGGCATGAGCCTGTTGTGTCCCTCTCGCAAGATGTTCTGCTCCTGGACTAGCTGGGTGGTTCTGTCCCATACACTCTCTGCAGGGATTGCAGCTGAAGGGTTTAATCCCAGGCCTGTATGCCAGGCTTGAGCTGAGTCTGGAAGGGACAAGGTGGAGTAGGGGTAGAGGCAGCTCTCCAACACTCTCACCAGGCCTAGACAAGGACTGGATCTGTGGGTTCCAGGAATGCAGCAGAAATTACTACTTGGCGAGCCGGTGGGGGAGTTGCTGCAGAGTGGTGGGGGGCATCACAAGGGGGTGGAAGAGGGTCTTGCCTGCTCTGTGCCTGGGCTCGGAGCAGTAGGTCCCGCTTTTGCAGAGTAGCTGGAAGCTCTCCCACACACTCACCGAGCCTAGGCTAGGACTGTGTCTGGGGGTTCCTGTACGCGACAGAAATTCCTACTTGGCAGGCGGGGTGGGTGAGGTGCTGCAGAGTGGTGGGGGGTGTCCCAAGGGGGTGGAAGAGGGTCTCATCCACGCTGTGCCTGGGCTGGGACCAGTAGGTCTTGCAGGCGCAGGGTAGCCAGAAGCTCTCCCACATACTCTCTGGGCCTGGGCTAGGACTCCAGTGTCTTTTTTTATACGCAAAGGGAGTGCAAAACAGTATTAAAATGGAAAAATTACAAGGATATAGAACTTCACTTAACAAAGTAATATAAACTTCACAGTATTTGTTGTAATGCATAGTGTCATCTTTTAACTTGTTATTCATATTACCAGATATATGCATGAAAAAGTGGAAGAAAGAAACATATAAGAAATTAAGAGGAGAAAAGGAGAAATAGTTGAAAAGAGGAGTGAAAACAAATTAAGCATTATCTGTTCCTTCCTTAGACCAACAGAAATCCACAGTATAGTTGTCCAAACCATCCTGTTTACATACATCGATATATCTCTCTCCCCTGCTCCCTCTCCTGTCCTTCTCCTCAACTCAGTAACTCTTTCCTTTTGAATAAGTTCATTTCCTTTCCCCAGTATCTATTGTACCCTTCAAATTCCATTTTTTCTTTCAGGTTCTCATGCTAAAGAGAGAATACGATGTTTGCACATGCTGGTCATCAATGTCTTTTATTATGAATTATAATTTATTTGTGTGCTATTTAATAAATCTTTTTATTGCCTGAGATCATGAAATATTCTCCTGTAGAATTAGTTTATCTTTCACACACAGGCCTACAACTTATGTGGAGTAGATTTCACTACATGATACAGAATAGAATGAAGGTAAACATTTTCCTGCATGGTTAACCAATTGAACTAGCAGTATATGTTAAAAGTACTCTCCTTTTCCTACTATGTGGTAACACTGGTTGAAAATCAACAAACTATATAGGTATGGATCAAATTATGGATTCTTTATTCTGTTTTATTGGTTCCTAATTGATTATTCAGATATCAAAACTATATTCCTTTAGTTGCTAAAGCTTTGTAACATCTTAATGTCAAGTTCTATAATCTCTTACATTTTTTTTGTTCAAAATGGTCTTTTGGCCCTGACCATTCCCATAAAGAAAGTTGGGATTTTAATTGGAATTATATTGACTCATTTGGGCAAAATGAAGTTTTATAGTAATAAATAGTACAACCCTCAAGTAAAAAATAAATAAGATCTTGGATGTAGCTAAGCAGGAAGGCCCTGGTTTCAACCCACAGTACTGCTAAAACAGTCCACAAATGCCATACACACACAGACACATGCATTCTCTTTTCCTAGTTATATGCCTGTGATGAATTTGAGTTTAAGTGTTGAATTTGAGCCAGAAACATTGAACAGCTATATTTATTTATTAAAGTGAATTTAATTCAAAAATTTTTCAATATATAAAATTATATTATCTGTGAATATGAACACTTGAACAGTTTTATTTTCATGATATATTTTATTTATTTCTATTCTCTACTATACTTCCTAAGGCTTCCAGTACAATTTGCAAATTCAGCAATTATGTAGCTTTGTTTTCTTTTTGATCTTAGGGAGAAAGCTTTAAATATATCATTAATAAACTACAATAAAACCTCAAATAAACATGACTTTTGTTAGAGTAGTTTTCAATAATCTCTAATTAGAGTAAAAATTCTTCTATTTCTGCTTGCTAAGAGTACAGTATATGAAAGGTAGTCTTTTTTCCTTTAGGAGGAGCAGGTGGATTGCCAATAAGAAGTCCTGGAAATGTTATTCTAATATAGCTTACTTCTGCTAGACATCAATAGAGAAATAGGAACTATGCCCTTGACAAAGAAGTAGAAGAAAAGGCAAAAGAAGGGTCACTAAAGATATAAAAGGAATTTCTTCTTTCTTCTCCATCAGTCTCTCAATTGGCTTGATTTCTCTTGACATTTTCTTTTTCCTTCTAAATTTCCTCTGTAGATTACAGTTCACGTATGTCCTTGGTAAAATGACTAGATAAGCATTCTTCTCATTATTTTTCTGTTCCTTTTAGCTGGGAAACTACTTTTCATGTACATGGTGGGTAATTGGAGACTAGCTTAGCTGATATTGTCCCAGAGCCAGTGCAGCATGCAGCTTTTGATCTCGTATTGAGGGCAACAAGGTAAGCTCCCCTGCTTTCCAGCTCCTCTCTGGAGCATTTTGCCCCATCTTCTCACATTTTCTAGTAGCAGCTGTGCTTCTGGAGTTGTGGTGATTAACATGGTATTGAACCATTCCCCTGGAACCCTCTAGAACTGCCTCTCCTGGGGCATCTGATAGATCGCTACTTCACAGATGGCTTATCCACACATCAAGGTATAACTTGCTGTTCTGTTTCCATTTCTCCTGGGTATGTTTTAGAGAAAATGAATCTTTAGGTCATATGATACATGTTTCATCTTTGTTAACATAAGTACTTATAATGAATCTTCATAATATTAGATGAATATGGAACCAGCCCTATCTCTGAATTCACATCAAGACCCTATAACTCTACATCTGTTTGAGCTTTCTTAGGAAAAGCTCAAGATTATTTATTTTCTCTGTGTATATTCTTGGCATATTTCTGCCCAGAGGAAGAGTGAATCAATAAGCTCTACAGTTTTATTAAGTTTCTTAAAGAGCAGAATATCTGATCTGTTGGCTGAAGTTGGTTAATCATCATCTTGTATAAATTTATCTTAAGATAGTGATTTTCCCACATGTTTTTCAGTTGTCATTAGTAATCGTGTGTTGTCTAACTTCCTAACATTATTTAAGAGATAATTGCTCAAAACAATATGGCAGCAGGTTTTGGTGTAGCTTCACATAACCAAAGTTCAAGAGTATTTTACTGTTCATGTTATGTTTTTGCTTCTTAGCTTGCCCCATATCATTCAATCTCTTCTGTTTCCTCCTATGCATTGAACTGTGGCAGTCTTAGCTGTCACTCAACCTATCTCAGTTTTCAATAAAAATCAAGTGAGATCACATGATGTGTGTCCCATTTTGCTCTAGTAGTGAGAATCATGTACATAGGTTTGGAGACAAAATGAAACAGGCTGCTGCCAAGTTACAGTGATCTACTGGGGAAAATTATCCAGTGGCTTAGACAAATATTCGCCCTTACTAGACACTCAGAGTTTCCTAGAGTGCTTTTCCTTGCAGCTAGTCAGGTGCCTCTCCCTTTCATTTTTTTTTCTTTTTTTTTTATGTTTAAACAATGATTCTTTTTTATCAAAACCACATGCCTATTTCTGGTAATCTGAACAACTACTTTGAACATAACAATATGCAATATAACAACTATTGTTGATTTTCTGTCATCTTGCTTTGAAATTCTGTAATTTCTTTTTTACTCTCTTTTTTTATTTTTCAACAAATAATACACTGCATATATTCTTCTTAGTGGTTAATTGCTGTACAAGATGCGGACTTGTGATCCTATTTACAAACTCCATTAGAACAA
>NW_004524585.1:14404803-14426538 GCF_000260255.1 Octodon degus | reverse complement strand
TAGTTGCAGTTTCCTGCATTCTACAAATCTCTCTAGTGTCATTTGAGGGGAGGAGTTCCTGCATCTTTTCCTCTTTCTCTGCAGATGAAATCTCCATAAACTCTTGCTTTGAGAGAAGATCACCCACAATTCTGTAGCAGGTGAGAGACGGGGGGAGGGGGAGGGAGGGAGGACTACTGGCTTAGTTTGATCATGTGACATCTGTCATCACATACTACTCATATTGCAAGACATGGCTCATTTATAAAGTTAAACTCAGAAGTGCTTGCTTGATTTGCAGAACACTCGAGAAACATGTTGCTTCCAACCCAAGGTTTTACAGTATTAAAATGTGGCTTTGGAAAAGAATTTGACATTCTCTTAGAAATCTGAACCTGAAAACACTCTTTAATTCAGTAATCCCAGAGAAATAGTCCATGTCCTCTGGTGTCATAGCAGCCAGTGTGTAATAGTCATCAACTGAAATTCTTTATTTTTTATTTTATTTTTTAAAGAGAATAAAAAGTATTTTGAAAAAAACATGAGAAATGATACAGAATTTCATTAAACAAAATGATAGAAATTTAATGATGGTTGTTATATTGCAAGCTGTTGCCTTCAAATTAGTTGTTCAGAGTACCAGATATTAGCATGTAAAATTGGTCAAAAAATTAAAAAGAAGAAAATATTTTAAGTATTAACTGTTCCTTTCAGAAGAATAACTGTATAAATTGTATTACACTTACCCAATGAGGTATTATACAGTGGTAAAATGAATGATCCCTAGCTGCACACGGAAATATATAAGCATAATAAATCTAGAGTCAAGTTTAAGTTCCAGGAGACATAAATAGTATAAGATCACTTAAATAATGCTCAAACACACAAAAATTAAGAAATACACAAAAGCTTTATATCATGTTATTCTGGTTTGGGGGAGAATGGGAGAGAGCAGGTAGGAGTAGAATGTGTGGATAGGGACATACTGTTCATGATTTTTTTAGTAGTATTGTAAATTCATAGAAATTTAATATACCATTATGTTTTACAATATAAATATGTAATAAATCTTTTTTGTATATCAGACATAAAATTGAAATATATGAAAAAATTACCTACGTTCTGCAATGCTCAACTTAAGAGTAGAGCTAGTATTTTTACTAAAATCTCTTTCACTTTTTGTGTTTAATAAACAAATCGTGAGATTGAAGATCTGTTTCCTGGCTAGCATCTATCATTATCATACATGTGGCCACATAGGTTACTAAAATTAATTTTCATTCAGTGCCAGAATGCCTTACTGCTTGTCAGAACAATAAACAGTGTATTGAAAGCAAATAAATGTGTTGGCTTACTTAACTGGAGGAACTGTAACACACGGGAATGGCACATGGGGACCTTATGCGCTAACATTCAGCTGGGGAAATCCACCTGTGAAAATGACAAAGTGGAACCAAGATCAGTCACTGTGCGTTTTGGGATTTCTTTTGAAATCATAGTACATTGCACTGTTGGAGGCAGAAAGAAACAAAAGCAAATGAAACAAAAGAGAAAATCATTCCTCTCTTTCTATTTCTCCATTTTCCCCATGCTATTTTTTTTTTTTTTAGCTGATTTTTTGCCTTAGTTTTCTACACCACGTCTCTCCTCTCAGGGTCTCTGGTGTTTCTGCCTGTCCGACCTCATCTCCTGTCACATCTGTGACCTCTGTCTGCTCATGCCGTCCTCATAAGCTGAACTCCACTGCCTGTGGACCCCTGTGTAGGTCACACTGTTTCATGCCTCTGTGCTTTTGCTCAGGGTCTTCACTCTTCCTGGAGATCCCATCCTGGCTGTCTTCCCCTCAGTGACCTCTAACTACCAAGTCTTGCTTGACTCTGGTCTGAGTCCCCCTTACTCCCTCACACATACTTCTAGCTGGTAGTTACCACATTCCCAGAAAAGTTAATTTAACTGCCTTCTTTATTGGACTTTTAAGTTCTTTGGGCTATAGTATAGTACTGTATCTTTTAAAAAATTGTACAGTGCTACTGTGAGCTTATTAACAATGCTTTATGAAACCTCAATAACATTAACTATGCCAACAAATAATGGGAAAGCATCACTTCCAGTCTAAGTTCCTTTACAGTCTTGAGCACTCTCCCACATCCCAGTCTTGCGAGAGCTCTTCCTGGGGCAGGCTTGAGGGGCCAGCAGACTCCTGTTACTCTTGGTCAGGTTGACTCTTGAGTCACCCCACAGGTCCCTGCTGACTTCCTGCAGTGAATGGATTTCCTCTGCATCTTCCATAGCACCACTGCTGTTGTGAACTCACTTTGATTTGTGTCATTCTTTGAATAATTTTGCTTTTTCCACTAGACTGACTGTAAGTTCCAGGGCAAGAAGGACCAGGTCTACTTGAGTCTATTCCTTTTGTACTACATGGCATAAGGCACACTTCCAAGATGCATTTGATGCCTGCTGACTGAGCACTGCTACAATTAGAATATAAGGAGCATGTCTAATGGTAAGGGATGCCCATCTTACTGAATTATTACCAGATACCTGTGCAAGAGGAAGCATCCCTTTTGAAAGACTTCCATGGGCAGGAGACATGAGAAGGATGCTTATTATAGTTACTACTCTTCCCTCCTTGCCATGGACTTACCTCTGAGTCTGAAAGGTTGCAGGCAGAAGATAATGAAGTTATTTTCATGAGGGTAGCTGATATATGAGATATACTGCATTATAGGCTGAGTGTCAAGGTCATAGAAGCTGAGAATGGGAAGTTTTCTGTCCCTGCTGAGTCCACTGTGGTGCTTTCACGGCAAGGTGAATGAATGGCACAAGACAGAATCTGGAGCACCCATGGCCTGGGTCCATTACTTTCTTTTTGACATCAGTCTCAGTGCTAACAGCCAGGCATTGCACCCAGATGGCTTTTGGTGGGTGTCCATTCATAGGGAAGGAGATCTACATGCTGTACTTCATGCACATAGTGTCTCATATAGTGGAATTAGAGGATTTAAATTTTTTTATTTTGACTCCACATGTTGCTGGGGCTTGGGAAAATCAGGAAATACCATTGTAGATCTGTTTCCAGCTAGGCACTTGTTTCTGAATTGTTTGAAGTTTTATACCTGATAATGCCTCCTGTCTTAATCTTTAATGATATATTTACTGTCCAATTTGCACAGTTTATAGTTTGACTTATAAAGGGGGCTTTCAATTTGACCATCTGGAGGTAGTAGAAATTATTAATGCTAGTTGTTCCTCCCCCCTATCCCTTTTTGTGATCGTCTCAGTTTTCAGCTTTTGGTGATACACAAGACCATTATTAATATTTCATGTTACATGGGATGCCCTCTAGGTCCTCACTGAGTAAGCTTCTATTGGCAAATGGATATATCCAATCTGGGGGAGCAAAGCATTTCTTGCTGCAACTTTTTAAACTGAATTGGGCTATATTTTCAGGATATTTTTCTGCTTCATGGAAAATTTTATTCTTAAATCTTTAATTCCCTCACACAGAAACTTCAGTGTGATCACCACCAATATCTACATCTTACAAACAGGGGCCCCTTTTCTGGATGCACCTGAAATGATGGAAAAGCATCACACTGTGCACAAGGGAACTGGCATTTGGTCCTGATTCTTCCACAGAGTCTCTCTGTCTCAGGTTTTCCCTTCATATAATGAAGATGGGAAGCAGAACAGAAACAAAGAGAGAAGACAAGAATGATAAAGTGGTGAGGAGGTCAGCACAAGTGTTCAATAACCTAGCAACAACAAAAACAGTACCAAAATTCTAGGGAAGGATGCTGCATATCAAATGGAAAGAGGGGCTAGATAAGGTCATTCACAACTGCAGGATTTCTTCAGGGTTAAGTGGTCCAGGGGAATCTTTATTTTTCCCTCAGCTATCTTATCCTCTCACAACTTATATGTACAGAAAAAGTCTTGCTCAATCTAGATCTTCATACTTTTTCCCTTGCTGACCTGATTCTCTCCCTTGACATTCCTTTAATAGTGCACTTTCTCCTTGCTGGATTTCCAGCTCTGATGTAGACATCACACTGCTCACACCCTTAGTCTCTGCACAGTTAGGTAATTTGGATAATGTCCGTTCTAGTTCAGTCTTCATGAGCTCTTGTGGTCACTTCTTTAGTTCGATCACCTTGACAAGTCTACCACCACCTACTTTCAGCAAATGCCCTTCAGCCATCAGAGGACTCTCACATTTTATTTATTTATATTTCATTAATTTTATTGAGAAACAAATAATAATAAGACAGTTTCAAAACCAATAGGTAGGACAGTTTCAATAATTAGTACATTGCATACTGTTGTCTTCTAGTGGTTGTTCATAATACAAGATGCAAACATGATATCCTGTCCAAACACTATTAGTACAAATCTTTCTTCTCATTGAATTAAGAGAAAGTAGCTAATTATCTATCCTAACTATGTGGTATATACAGATACAAAATGGTCCTTCATTTGTATCCCCTTTTTTTTGTTTAGTTTTGTCAGAGATGAGTATTCCATTGCCGTTTAAATGTTGTAGGTGGGTGAATTTAGCAAAATAATCCAATATAGTCTAGTAGTCCATAATAGTAGTGGGTTATCTGCAGGTCTGGCAATGTCAGAAGTTGTTGACTTGAGCCTTTTACAGCTCAGCATATTAAAATGGTTTTACTTTTTATACCTTGTTTTTACATTTTTTGGCTGGATGGTTAAGGCCAAGATAAAGCGCGACCTATATGACAAGGTCAGTCAAATCCCCTCAGGATTTACCCTGAAACCCTGTCCCACAGTTTGTAGATTCTTTGTCAGTGTCAGCCATGAGGATGAGTCATGGCCATTGCTTGACCAATTTGCTCTCTGTGAAAGCCTGAGAGAATGTTTTCTCTGGGTGTGACTCTCCTGAGGCACACTCTACATCATCAATCTCTCTCATCTGTGGCCCCATAACCTCCTTGATCAGAAAATTTGGGACACCGCTGAGTTACAGGATGTCACAGTACAGGTTCTCCTATGTCCTGGCACTCTCACATTTTAGCCTGGCAGTCCAGCCCCAACCTTGGCTTCAGGTATTGCTCTTTGTTAAGTTTGATATTCACGAGATTCAAGGGAGGTTCCAGTACCATGAATAGGAATAAGAACGCTTCCCTATTCTAGTCTAGTCACTTGCTCCTCCAGATAGCAACTGGCCTTCCACTTCCTAGATTAGGGGATTCATTCACTATGGGATCTAAAGACAAGCTAATTGTCAATAAGTTGCATGTCTTAGTCATGTGCCATAAAAGGGCTACTTTTCCTGTTACTAGGCTTAAAAATAATGGTGTCTGCTTCTTGCTCTGGGACTAGTGGTTTATTGGAGGCTCATTGTTAGATACAAATACATGAACAGGTCTCACAGTTGGTTCCAGTTCAATTATTTTAATTTTAAGTTCCTCTCTGGTAGGAGAAGATTTATTGGTACTTTTTATCAATTTAGTTTTCATTTTTGTTATTTCTCTAGCTATCACCTACTACTTTTCAGTAGATAGAGACATGCTATAAATTCTGTTTTGCAGCCAGCCTGATTTTTCACATTGAAATAATTTCAATTCCCATATTTTTCCGTATACATTATCATAACATTCCACTGAATAGGGTTCCCACATTTATTTATCAAATTCTTGATTGTCAGGGTTTTAAGTACTACTATATTTTTAAGTCTCTTTTCAGGTATACAATTTTTAAATGGGAATTACCCAAAGGACAAGATACAGGTGTCCTTTGGTGCTCATTGTTAATTGCTGTCAGGAGGTATGGAAAATACCAAAAATAAGAACCAAGGAAATTATTTGGGCTACAAAGGTCAGGAGAAAACTGATACCAATAAGTTATAGCTTGCAAGACCAAAGCTCTAAACAAATGATGAGTGTGTGACAAAATTTCCATGCCAAACTTCATGGAGCACTAAACTTGATGAGTTTCAAAGGAGTCAAGTATGAAGGCAGGACTCTGTGGGAACTCACTGATTTGTGTCACCTATATTTACTGTCGCTGGGCTTGATTGTCTCATCTTCACAAAATATGCTGGACGATATCATCTCAACTAACCCAATACTGTCATGCTCACTCTTCAGAGCCATCTTCTAGTGGAAAGCACAGCTCTCCTGTACACCTCGGGATTCTTTCCCTTTCCTGGCCAACCTCCACAGGAGGGAAGCCTTTAATGACTGAACATGTTCCAGCGGGCATTGAATTCTGACCTACCTCACAGGCCCAGGAAGAGAATTCAATTTTCTTAGGATTACTCAGACAGTTTCCAATTCTTGGTACCTGGGATGTAATGATACATCTTTGTAAATAAATAGGAGACAAACCAATTGTATTAGTTTCCTGGGGCTGGAACAACAAAGATCAAAAATATGTGGCTTACACTCACAGAAATTTATTCTCTGACAGAAATTTATTCTCTTGCAGTTTTGCAGTTTGGAAGGCCAGTGTCTCAGATGAGGGTGTCAGGGGAATTGGTTCCTATTGGAGGCTTGTATATTCCTCTCCTGGCTTCTGGTGGTCATCTGTAAGGCAGGGTGCCTTGGCTTGGAGGTGCATTGCTCCTGTCTCTACCTCTATTTTCACATTATGTTCTCCTCTCTCTTTGTCTGTGAGTAAAGTTTCTTCTTCAGAGGACACCAGTGAATTTGCTTGTATCCACCCTGATCACCTCTTAATGTGGTTATATCTGCAAAAACACTATTTCCAAATTAGTTTATGCTCCAGTTTCAAGCGGTCATGGATTTTGGGGAAGAGCTATCCATTCCAGTACACAAACCAAACGACAGACTTTCATTTGGCTTCTCTTTGGGGGCAGGCTGGGATAAATTAGAAGATTTTCTTGCTGCTAAATTTTAACAGATAACTCTTACATAAGAGAGAAATAAATATACTGCATGAAGTCACAATAAAGCCCAGAAGACAAATTTTTACTTACTTTTTTTCTTTGCATAAAAGTCTGAATCAGATGTTTGGTGGACAGTACTAAAGGGGGCCAGGTGTCCTGCTTCCTGTCCAGGTGTGCTTAGGTCATGCCTTTGGACATTCTGCTCTCTGCCCTCTGGTCACATGATGGTCCTGTGAATTTGGTAGTACACTAGAGCAAAGGACTGACTACTTCTTGGGACATGCTGATCAAAGCCCAAGTAGCCTCAATAGTGTCCTTTGTAGTGTTTCCCACTGAAGATCTTGTTAGAACCAACTTATGGACCAGGAAGTCTGGAAAAGTTTTTTTAAAAAAACTTATTTTTAAAAGCAGGGAAATTACTAAATCAGAAAAAATTAGGTCTTATTAATATGAAAAGGGTGAAACATATTGCCAAAATAAACTAATATTGTGCGTCGAATCTCCCAAACTTTATCAGAGCCAAGACTTTCCATGCTCAGTGAGAAGTCTGGGTTGTGTAAGCAGGCAGAGGACGTCCATGTGTCTGTGCAGCCACACATGCACAACAACAGAGACCCAGAGACTGGCTCTTCTGACCTTGGCCAGAAATGCTTTTACCTGCCACTCTTAAACAAAAGCTTGTTTGTCAGCTTCACAAACCCCTCTGATACAATACCTTCTTTATGAAGCTCATCATTTTACTTATTTATTATTTTCATTAGTACATGTTTGCAGTCCATAATATTGACATTCCTTGTGAGGAGTTAGTACTTATACCTAACAAACTTTAATTCTTTTTTACCTTCCATCCCACCTCTGCCTTCCCCTTCCTCCTTAACTTCCTTTGCATTTGCCTAAGACCTGCCTTTCTACTTCCTATTGTTTATCTCTTATTTGTTCTTCATTAATAATTTGAGCTTCTCATATGAGAGAAACCACATTTAAGCCTGTATGTCTGATCCACTTCACTTAACACTATGGTCTCATGAGGTATCAACTTCCCAAAAAATGACTCCAGTTTATCTTTCTTGAAGGCAGAGTAGTACTCCACTGTGTGTAAATACATTTTATTTACTAATTCATCTGTTGATGTACATACAGATTGCTTCTAAGATTTAGGTATGTATGAATTGTGCTGCTATAAACATGGGTGGCACAGATCACTGTGCTATAACGGTTTTAACTCGTTTGAGGAAAATAAGGGGGGTGACTGAGTCAAGTGCAATTTCTAGTTCTAGCTTTTTAGGAACCTGCATAATTATTTCCATGGTGGTTGTTCTTGCTCACATTCCCATCAACAGTGTAGGAGGCTTCCTCTTCCTCCTTCAGCGTTGTCAACTCTTGTTTTGCTAATTTACTACCAAATCAGGACATCTAGAGCTAAATCACCAGCTGCCTTGTGTTTTAAGGTATATTTTTGATTTGCTTAGCTCTCTCTCCTATTGGTCACTTGGGTTTTTATATACTTTTTATCAATTGCCTTCATATCATTTTCTAAGTGGGTAACTGCACAAATGAAGTCCTCTAATTGTGTAGGACCAGGTGACTGCATACAGCTGAGATGTTAAAAGGGCTTGGTTTAATTAAGCCTGAAATCTGGGCAGGATCCACTGAGTTTTTAAATTTTATTTTAAAGAGAAAAAATACAGAATTTCAAAACAAGATAATAGGAGACTAAGAATGGTTAATACATTGCATATTGTTATCTACGAAGTACTTGCTCAGATTATAAGATGTAGCCATGAATAATTGATCAAACAGTATAAGCACAAGCCAGGTTTTTCAATGAACTAAAAGAAGGCAGTAGTATCATTATCTTACTATCACACACACACACACACACACACACACACACACACACACACATAGTTGTTCTTTTCTTTTTTCTTCCTTCTTTTCTCCTTTCCTTTACCCTAGTCATTCTTTCTTTTAGAGGAGTTTCTTTCCCTTTCACAAAATCTCTCATCGATTTTGGTTCTTATTTACTTTTTCATTTTCCTATACTAGGGAGATGATCTGCTGATATAACAGTGTGCTATTTTGCCTGTTCATGAATGCTGATAACAATATATGAACTGATAGACAAAATGTTAGGAAAGGCAAGAGAATATTCAGTAGGTTTTCTCTTTTTCTTGGCTTTGGGTTGAGTTCCTATTTCCTGTTATTGTTGTTTTATCTTCTCCTGCAATTAGCCCAAAATTCATAGTGGGCAATTAATGCTTTATGATGAATTTTTAAAAACTATTTTTAGTTGTCCACTGCATTCTGTCTCTCCTTCTTTCTCTTTCCTTTTGATCCTGACACAACTATGTGAGCCTACCCTAAAGTCCAGCAGAGGCTCTGCTTTTCTGTGTTTCTTTTTCCTTTGTTCTGGGGAATGTCCGTGAGGGACTTCCAAGGCAGAGACAAGGACAGCCTTCTACCTTCTCCCAGCCTGCACGCGGCATATTAATGCTGGCTCCCCAGGCACTTGTAATTGCAGATATGGACTGTTTATGCCAGTGATGAAAGTAAGCGAACATCTGCAGCTGCCAGGCAAAAGATAATGCAGGACTGAGAATGTCAAAGTGGATTTCTCAGGACTGAAATTAACTTCGCTTGTTGCTCTTCTTTTTCTCTCCCTTTTCATTCAATCGTTCTACCCCAGAGTTCCCAGATGCTTTCTTAAGACTTTCGTCTATTTTGCTCTACGGAGGCATAAAGTACCGAGCTGGCTGCTCTGATAGGCCAGGTGTCTCTCAAAAAGAGGAGAGAGTAGAGGGCTGCTAGGGCGCGGAGGCGGGGAGGCAGAGGTGGGGGCAAGAAGAGGAAGCAGCAGGTGCGGAGGGGAGAATTCTACCACGTGTCGTGGCTCCTCGCTATAAGCCCTGATTAGGCTATTTTGGAGTTTCTAATTCAGTTCAGGGTTCCAGTGCTTAGTCAGTGTGCTAGTGTGCACACTGCAGGGCTGAGGATGCTCTGCTCCTCTCGTATTTCAATGTTAGATAGTTCCACCTGCCTGTGGGGATTCAAATGATGCTGCCTTCCACATGCAGCAAGTCAGTTTCCACCCTCCTTCTCTGCACGGCTGGAGCACAGCTCATTTGTGCATCCCTAGCTTGCTAGTCTTTTAGGTCTGCCTTCTGTTCCTCTTCCTCCCTTCCCTTGATGGAATACAAGTGGCCATGTGGTCCTCTCTGCCTTTCTGCCCACAGCTGAGAAATTTCCCCCTTTCTTTCCTTATTGACAGACATGAACATCTCTCCAGGAGTGAGAACAAAAGTCCTCTGTGAGCTGCCCCTGCCCATGTCTGCCCTGGCTCTGAGTGAGGCCCAGGGGCAGGCCCCTGCAGTTTTTCTGTAGCCTCACAATTCTTCCCTCCTATACATATATAAGAGATATGTAGTTTCTTATATGTGAAGATTTCCTTAAGTCTTGTTTGGATTTGGGCAACTTAGGGAATTTTCTAAACCACCAAGAAAAGGTAACAATGCTGATTACTGCATTTTCTAAAATAAATAGTATTATTTATACCTCAGTGTCATTTCCCCCTCCACTGAGATAAACTTCCAGGATGGTTTGAAAGATTCCAATGGAGCTTTCTTATTAGTTTTGGCAAACCAAGCAGAAGAGCAAACCCCGTGGGGAAGTCCATGACTGTACGCCAATTAGGGGTATTTCTGTTCCAACTCTGTCTACCTGCTTTACATTGCTTCCAGGAGAAGGCAGCCATGAGAGGCCTCTAGTGCAGCCCCTTCTCCCTGGAGAAGCATAATTCTAAATAGAGTTTGGTTTTATTGCCATCAATTGCTTAGAATCTGTGATTAGCCAGAGGCTGTCAGTCACCTGCCCCCAAGTCTTCTCGCTTTGGATCACTTCTCACAGCCTGAGGTTATTATGCCCTGGCCACTCATTACAGACAGTAAAGCTCTTGCCCGCCTGCCTCACTGTATATCCATCATGGCTCTTTCATGGGGAAGGTACTAGGGAAGAATAGCTGACTGTGAGCTGGCACGTTAGCGTCAACACCTGCTTGAACAACAAAGTGTTGCTACCTTACAGAGTAGCAGGGCTCTATTGTAATGCTGTAGTATCGCTTAGTTTATTTCAGTAATTCTTGAAAATTACACACACACACACACACACTCCATGAAAGGACCAAAAGAATTTTAGTGTAACACAATAGAAGCTGCATCAGTTTCAATTACTATGTCTGTAAGCAGTAAGCAGAATCACCAAATGGATAATTTTTAGTTTTTGCTTATACAGTCACTGTTTATTATTAATAACAATAACACTAAAAGTGGTGTCACTTTCTGTTCATTTGCTGTATGTCAGATCTGTTTTGAAGGAGTTAAAATATATTAGCTTATTTAAAGCTATACTAAATCAAACTGAAAGAGTACCAGTAGAGGCATATGCTGTGTCCACTGAAATTCAGCTAACTGCCAATATTGTGTTTTTATGGAATCTAGGTCTCTTCTGTTATTCAAGGTTAATTATTTTCCTCCATTTTCACAGGAACTAGAGGTAGATGGACAAAAACAGATGCTCTGAGATGAGAACACAGCAGGTGGCCTGGGAGGGACTGGCTGATCTTTTATCTTTTGATATTCTCCTCCCCAAGTGCTACTCTCTAGCCATGAAAAAAACAGCCAGTGTGAAGCTCGTTACAAAATTACAGAAGAAAGATGATTTGGACATTTGTAAAAGCCCCTGTTTTGTTCTGGCATCTCTTTGCAGTGTTCCTGGAGGCGATTTGTCTGTGTGGACCTTGTGGGAAGTGGAATGCTTTGAGCCAGCCAAGCAGGGATAAGGAGTAGACAGTCCTTCCCCAGGGTTCCAAGGTCTTCAGCCTCGCGCTTCCTGGTTCTCACTCGCTAGTATGCCGCTGCCCTGTGCCAATGCGACAGTTCAGGATTACAGTTCAGGAAGAGGCAGGGAGGGCAGGGGCGTAGAAGTTGCGTGTGGTATTCGTTAACATGTTGATATCTGCACCGTGTGGGACACACCTGTGGAGCTTTTGGAGATTACTTTGACCTTATCACTGGGGTTTACTCGCCAGTGGTTCATTATGATCATGGTAAATAATTGCTTCTGGGAAGGTGTACCTGATCTTCCTCAGTCTCTGGCACATATGTATTGTATATGTTTGTGTGCATTTAGCTTCTCTCTGCTGACATCATTTCAGCCCCCTGCCTCCCAGTGAAGTGGCCTTTAGAAAAGCACTAAATTCTAGTTTGAGAGGAGGACATCTTTAAACCCCTTTCCTTGTTTTGGGTGGAGAGAAATGTGCCTTCTGCTCCTCCAGCCCTCTTACCTGTGTCCTGTAGACCTTTCATCATACCTCCAGGCTTCACTGCAATTCATGGATTTTATGCAGATGTTTAGCAAAGCGTCCTCAAACTCGCACTGAGACACCAACGTGGAAAGCCCTGACTGTGCCTCCCCAATCTCATTTTGTAAAGTTCTTGGCACGGATTCCACCTTCTGCCATCTCAGATACACTGCAGTGGTTGCTTTTAAACATTTTGGTACACCTATAGCCAAACATATTATTTGCAAAACAGGTCTCATCAGTTCATAGATGTCTCCATATAAATAGATGCCACACACACTTTAAAAGCTGGTCGACATCAGTATGAAATCTGGAAGCCAACATTAGAACAATTGCCTATCAGGCGTATTCATCATATTAGAGAAAATGTAAATGATTGATAGCAGTTATTTGTGGGATATAAGAAGGCCACATACTGTTGGTGAAATGTGTATTTGAAAGGTCTTTTCAGGAAAGTTCTCAAGCTGTCTCCACTAAAGTTAAGTGATGTGCATATTTTTAAAAATTAAGTTGATCTATGTATTTGTACATGTGCATTGCTCATGGTAAAATAATTTGCTACATGTATACAATATACAATGGTTAATTGAGGACAATTAGCATTTCCATATCCTCAAATAATCGTTATTTCTATCTATTGGGAAACTTTTCGCACCTTTATTTATTCTATAAGATTTTAATTTTAAAATTGTATTGAAGTTCACAATAAGAAATCAGATAGGTTTTAAATGACACTGCTGGATCTAAATGTTAAACATAGAGTTTTACACAAGTAGTACCCCATCTAAAATAGAGTTTTTGGGGCTGGGGGAGATGGCTCAGTGGAATAAGCACTTCCCTGGCAAGTACAAGGACCTAAATTCAATCCCTAGTTCTGCAAACAAAACAAAAAATAAAAAAAAACCTAAAACAGATTATTTGGGGCTGGGGAGATAGCTCAGTGGTCTAAGTGCTTGCCTGGCAAGCTCAAGGACCTGGGTTTGATCCCCAGCCCCTCATGCTGTGCTGGCCCCAGAACCAGGTATGTTGGCGCATGCCTAGTATCTCAGCACTAGGGAGGCTAAGAAAAGAGGATCACTACAAATCTGAGCTGTGTAGTAAGACCCTATAAGAAATAAATTAAGGATTAGAATAGATTATTTGGTTTTACAAGGACCTGTCAGTGTATTTATTTATTTATTTATTTGAAGAGTCTACAGGGTGTTCAGGGTCTCTCTATTAGATCAGACTCATAGTGATCCACCAGTTTACAGGCTCTCAAGAGCTGGGATTACAGGTGAGCGCCAACAAGTCTAGTCTCAATAGCCATCTCAGTGTGCCCCAGGGGCAGGGCTGACACAGCAGGCCTGGGGATCGAACTCCTGGCCCCTGCATCTGCTTGCAGGTGCTTTAATCCACTGAGATATTTGACTGGCTCTATGTCAGTGTATTTAAAAGCCGGATATGGGGGATGGGGAGATGGCTCAGTAGAATAAGCGCTTCCCTGGCAAGCGCAAGGGCCTGAGTTCAATCCCCAGTTCTGCAAAAACAAAAACAAAAATAAAGTAAGGGGCCAGGGAGATGGCTCAGTGGAATAAGCTCTTCCCTGGCAAGTGCAAGGGCCTGAGTTCAATCCCTGGTTCTGAAAAAAAAAAAAAAAGGTGATAAAAGGGGGACATGACATTGTGAATAATCTCCATTTGCCACAGATTCTGCTTGATTTTTTTCCTATGCTTCATTATTTTAAGCTTTCATTTTTAATTTGTTTTGCATGCATAATGACTATATTCATCATGGGGAGTTTGTACAATTACATAGTACAGTTTATTTGTTGTTTTATTTTTACTTCCACTTGCCCCCTCTATCTCTTGGCCAACTTCACATTTAAAAAGGTCTATTTTCTAGTTGTCTTGAAATCTATCTGCAGATTTGAAATGTCTGCAGACTGGAGCTACCCCACTGTGCTATAGGCTGGTAGCACTAGCGTTTCCTCACCTGTGGCTTAGTACCTGTCACCTGCACTTGCTGAACCCTGCCCCTCCCCCTCCTCTCCTAGCCTCCTGTGGCCACTGTTCTCCCTCTTTTATGAGGTCAAGTTTTAGCTTTCAGTGATTAGGGAGAGCACGAGGTACTTTCTTTCTTGTGTTTTGTTGGTTTCATCAGCGTGATGCCTTCCGTTTTCACCCATACTACGGCAAGTGACGTGATTTCATGCCCTTCTGCACGCGCAGCCTTCCACTGTGTATACAGGCCACCCTTTCTTTATCCACTCATCTTTGGTAATGCCTTGGCTTAGTCTATATTTTGGCTATTGTCCATAGTGCCACAATAAACATGGGAGTTCAGCTAGTTTTTACATAAAATGAGATTGTTTTCTGGTGAACATTTTTTTGAGCCATCGTAGGTATATCTCACTTTGTACCCTAGAAAGATACTTATTCATGTGCTTATAAAAGCAGGCACCAAAGCGTTCATTGTAACATTTCTCCTAAGTACCGGAACTTCAGAAACCTATCAAAGACACAAGAGTCCAACTAGCCATTTCTAAAAATCCCTTCAAATTATTAGTGTGAGATTAGTGGAAATAACATTTGCTGCTTCTAAACACGTCATTTAGTGCCTGACTCAGCAGCGCATGTACTAAGCACAACTTTTGAAAAATAGATACGTCTTGTTTGTAGTATTCTGCTGACTGGATGAAGATAAACACAAGACTACAGAAGGTGTCAGCAACTACATGGGAAGCGAATGGGCTCCTAAGGAGAGAAAAGCTACTTGCCTGTCTTAGCTGCACTGCACTGGGATGTAGGACATAATCTTCCTCTGTTGTAGCCATTGCATTTAGTGACTTACTTTTCCAATAAGCTCACATTAAACTGATAGAAATGATATGTAGCAATTAAAAATGAGGATGTAGATAATATGTTTTATCTTGTATCTTCAAGATATATAAAATTAAGGATAAAAAAATAAAATAAAATTAAGGATGCATATAATTTCTGTTAAATTATACTTAGATTATTCATGTTTATATATGTTAAATACACAGAAAAAGTTCTGAGAAGACAAACACTTAAACTAGTAACAGTTTATACCTCTAAGGAGAAGTGGGATCGAATATTTTGCTAATTGGGTACTTTTGTGCTGTATTACTGGAATTTTTATGAGAAAAATACTTCTTGAATTACTTTCAAAATTAAAAATTATCAAGAAATTGGATTAGCTCCCAGGATAATTACTTGGCTTGAACTGTTCCTTTTTGTTTCTGCCTTCATTTATGTGAAGAAAATAGAAGAAAAAAACCTTCATTTTGCCCCATTCACCAAAACTCCACAATCATCAAAGATTATTGGAAATAATTCCCAAATTACAGTTGCTGGCATCAAAATAATATGAGGAATTTATAAAAAAACATAAAAATCACATATTTTAGAATGAGAGGAAAAATGTTGACCAATGAATTCTGACAGGCAAAATACGTTGACTTAGAAACATTTTGATGGCATTGTTGACATTGTACTTCTGAATTAAAAATATTTCTTTTTAAGACAGCTGGATTCAATAAAATATCTCTTTTAGTCTTTACAATGATGGTCATGTGATATAACCTTTCACCAGAGTATGGTGATCTAACGTCCTACTCTAACTTCAGTCTGCTAACACTTCATAAAGGGGGTACGTCTCTCACCATTCTCAGAAGCCAGTGAGTCATCTGGGCAAGTCTCCTATAAAACTAAGTGTCCAGCATGAATGACTCAGAGAACGACACAATTTCCTTCCTCTCACTCTGCTCTCTTCCATGTCCACTCTGCCAGGCCGTGCCATTGACACGTTTCCACAACTGGGAATGGTACCTCTTGGCTATTTCATCACTTACCAAGATTCACCTTCAGCCTCTCTGAGAAAAACTTCCACTAAGATATCAGGGACCTTATGGCTTGGGCTAACCCCCTTGTTCTCCATCATTTTCACATGAAGACCTCTTTCTTCAGTTCAGACCTTGGATACCACATACCATTTCCTAAGAGATAGGGCAGCTGAAAAGCTTCAAGGTTCTCCCCTCTCTTATCTTTTTCATTTCATGCTCCTAAGCTGGGTTAAATTTGGCTTTTTACTTCTCATTTTCTTCCTAAGTCAGCATTTACTGTAGTACTTTTATTCTGTAATTCCTGCCACAATGTCTAGCAATATTCAGGTAAAATAAAATAGCAATGCTTAGTTCACTGAGTTTTTTGTGAGAATCAGATTGTGTACCATGTGCTTGGCAGGGACACTCTAATGTTACTTACTTTCCCCTGGTTTCTCATTTCTTATGTTGTGCAGGTGTTTATTGGTGTTGGAAAACATCAAACAGGTAGAGGTTTAAACTGGGAATTTTGAAAAGCCATGCAGAATGTTGTTTCATAAAAGCAGAAATGGTTCAGTCTGGAAGTGATGAGGTTGGTGAGGGTAAGGGAAACTAGGAGTGTAAGTTAGGAGTGAGGGAAGCCAGAAGAAAGTTGCTGCCTGTAGGAGTCCCCTGCAGATTCTCCTTGGTCCTCCACGGCTGCCAGCAGAAGCATACTATGCCAAGGATCTTGTCCTTTCACAAATTGGAGCTTGGTAGTAAGATTAATTTCTGTTCAATTCTAATATATTAAAACTAAAGTCAGGGTAAAAGGAAAGCAGCAGAAAATGTCTAGATCTTACCACACTGTGTATATGATTGATTTCCAGTGTGAAATTTCACTGCACGAAGAATTGTGAACTAAGAAATCAGTAGTAGAAGAAAGATTAACCTGAAGACAGATGATTGTGTCTCCATTAGGTCCAAAATTTCTCTTTGGTCTATATGTCTCTGCTACTGGGCTGACCTAATTTCTTTTATACCAACAGTTGCTCCTTTATCCATCTCCAATCTAAAGGCTCACATGATCTATAAATGGCTACCAAACGCCTTCTGCCATTACTCTCTCCTGCTTCCCATCTTCTGACATGGCCCCTGGGACTCACATCACATTATGGAGAAATGGTCACTTATTGGATAACTCTATATATTTTCTTTTCAGAACTTTTCCCTGACTTTTGTCATCTTTTACATGATTAAACTGTCTCTTACTCCTTTGGCTTACTTTCCTTTCCTAAATAATTTCAATGACTCATACAATTCTTTATTTTCTGCCATCTTGGGATTCATGTGTTATGGTTTGAATCTGAAATTTTTCAGAGATGTGGCTTTTATAAGGTGATCAGATCATGGGGCACTGTTGTCATCTATGGACGTATCCATTGATGGGATCCTAGTTGAATGTGTTATTAGCGAGCTGGGCCAAATTGGAAGACACTGTTCACAGGAGGCTATCTTCAAAGGATACTCTCTCACTCTGTGTAATGGTTGATACATTATGTCCACTAGAGAAATTCAAAAGCTCACCTAAGTGATTCAGCAGTTCTGCATCCTAGGGTGTAGAGAACATTCCCTAGTGTGGCTGTTTACACTCTAGGATATTGTAATGGTTGATTCATTGTGACAACTTGAGAAATTTAGAAGTTTAACTAAGTGATTCAGCAGGGAGCTAGGGGTTCTCACTTGGTAAACACCCTCTGTGCAAGAGGAGGGCACAGAAATGGTATAAGTGCTCCACCTGTCTAGGGGGTAGCCTGCTCACAGTACAAGGGAGGAAATGAAGCTCCCTCTCCCTCCTCTTTTGCTCTTGTTGCTTTTGTGTCTTCCACCACCTTGAATTGTTGCCCCTGTGCTGTGCCATCCTGCCTTGTAGCCTGCCGATTAAGGACTGAAACCTCCACAAACTGTGAGATTAAATAAATCTTTTCCTTAATTTGGGGAATCTGGTATTTTTGTTCTGGCAATGAGAGAAAAGTACCTGAGACCCTCTAGTACTTCCTTCTCTTCTTGCCTCCTGACATTAATCAGCTGCATAGCTTTCCTTTGCTGTGCTGTCTCTGCCTTGGAGCCATACCTCTGAAGCCAGGAGCCAAGCAATCCTCTCTTTAATCTGTGGTGACAAGAGTTTTATTCCAGAGATGGGGAGAGCTGGTCAGAGCATCATGGTAATTACCTTTCATCTTGTCCTGGGTGTAACTGAACCATAATACTGCCCCCATCTCCACATGATCATCTCGTCTATCCTAGACCCCACTAAAAATCCAGCCCATTCCTTGGGGCTTTTCATAATCTTTGCAGCAACAACTACAAGTTCCATGTTGTTGTTTTTTTTGACTGATCATATTCCTTTATTTCTAGCAGTTCATGCTTTACCTTTTATGATAATTTTAAATAGTAGTTGGTTTCTTTTTGCTACAAGTAAGGTATTTAAGGATAAGCACCATTTTTTCTCTTTACCTATTTCTATCTACACTATTTCAAACTTCATTTTGAACTTTGTATGCAGAGTGTACTTAATAAATGTTAATTTGAAGACTAATTGACAACACCTAGCTCCTTATCCTTTCTTGGTATAGAGCTGCATATGATAATGCCATAAAACACATCTCTCAAATCCTGAGAATTCCAGAAATTCCCTGGCTCACTTCCTCAGGCCATGACCTGAAATTAAAGCACATGTTCATCCTTGAGTTGGAGAACTTAGCAACCCTTCCAAGACATGGTGCCTGATCATTGTAAAAACAGCAAAGAGTTAGTCTTTACCACAATGGGCATTGCTGACTCGGCCTTCCATTGACCTTTCTTTGTCTCTGGTCCTATACCCCTACTCTAGAGCAAGCTATGTCACAATTCCAAGCAGGTCCTACTTTGTCTCAAATTCTTCAATAGGTTTCACCATTGAACATCATGGCTTTGGTTAGTGTACAAAGCCTTCCTGAGCAGCCAACTTTGAAAGCATGATCTTCTCTCACATGCAAGCCCATCTTTTAATCATGCCACTCTTCTGTGAGTTTGCAACCCTAGCATGCAGTAGTGAATATCAATGATTTCTTCAATTTCTTTTTACTCTTTTATTTCTGGAATTATTTCTTTTCATCATCATAACCCTAATTATTTTTAATTCTTTATTTTAGTTTAAGAATCACACATCCTGGGACATTCTTTTGGCTTTCTCATTTTACTCAATCATCTTGTCTCTGTTTTATAATGTGGCACGGCTTGCTCAGCTGTCACACTTATCACACCCTCCATAAGGGTGTGTTTGCACTTCTGTCTGCATTTTTCTGGATGCCTTTTTCATTTTAATTCATGTTTTGTACCCCCAGAAATTCTGGAGTGTGATTTATAGTAGGATTTCTTCTGACACATTTTAGGACTCTCTATTACATCCAAAATAAATGCTTTCTTTACTCATTTACCTTTGACACTTTCAGAAGTGTTTGTTTTAGCAAACTTTTTAATTCAACTCTAGAATTGTATGAAAGTTTCTATCCATCTATTTGAATATTCTATTTCCAGTTGGACAATTATTAATAGTTGATGTGGCTTGTGAAGCACTTATAAAATTGAATTATATTAATTATTCATTTGCTTCTCTACTTCCTCTTACTTTATTGGGAAGTCCCAAAGGCAGGGTCCCCACTGTATTCATTATTGTGCAGCCTGTGGCTGCCACACAGAAAGTGCCCAGTCAATGTTCACGGGATGAATACAAACACATGTGCTGCTTTTCCTACTCTTTTCTCCTGTTGTAATACTGAACCTGTTCAAATGTGGTAGTACTGAAAATTATTCCTCCTCTTTGTCCCACATTGAATTCCAGCTTACCAAGCTCCCATTTTCCTAGTTAAACCCTTTTCTTTCACTAGGGAGAGTAAATTGTAGGACAAGAGCATGCTGTCCTTTTGCAATGCTTTCATTACTAGTGAGTCTTTGTTGGAAGAAAAAGGGTAGTTGGAAATGAGGCAGGTGTTTGGAATCACAGGACACAAAGTCATGCCATCTTCTCCCCTGTGGATACAAGTGGATTCTAAGCAGGCTGGAGGGCACATTAGAGGGGAGTCTTTGAAAGTCAACACTCAGCTAAGTCTATCCCTAATCTGACACTGAGGAGACAAGTCATATTTGTAAAGAATTCCTGGGTAAGACCTTAGTGCCTTCTTCATTGTCAAAAGTTAGAAGTTAATATGAGCAAATGGAAAGACACTGGAATAATCTCAAGAGCAGAGTCCTAATGGCAATTGTTTGGTTGTTTACGTGCCACACACTGAGCAAGCCATAGAATCTATGAGCTCTGGCTTCTGCATCTCTAATATGGGAAAAGTATAGTTATCTTTCCACAAGAATCATTTTTAGAATCAGATGATGTACAGACTGCAAAATCAACTCTAGACTATTAATTAATTTGCTAAGGTGAGGGGTCATTATTATTATTCTGTAGAAGCAATGAAATTCTTACCCAGCTCCCAGGTCTATAGCAGTATTGATGCAGATATCCTCAGCTTGCTGCATCATATTAAAATAGAAGGTTGCTACAACTTAACCTCTCTTTTTTGAAAAATAGGTTTTCATCTAACTCAACAATAGCTGATACTTTCCCTGTAACGTGCTGGTAACTCCTATTGTATGATTTCCCCTCTCTGTGGAGAAGGTAGGGAAGAGAAGAGACACAAGAGAAATACAGAAACTAGCATCCTTCTTACAGGAGGACTTCACTTAGTTTTTAGTTGAGAAGACTAACTGTGTTGGAAGGTCACCATTTTCATCAGTGACCCATTATCTGAAGCTTCTGTTAAGAAGATCTCTGCAACCCACACATTAACAAATTTTCATCCAAGAGTGTCAATGCACTAGATACTAGAAATGCACAGGGTGAATACAGGAGACAAGGGCTTTTTGCTTAGTGTTTGTGTTGTAATGGAGAAATGAACAAAACCTAACTATAGATGTTGGGAAAATATGATTAAAAACAAAATTCTCAACCCAGGAAGCCTTTCTACAAAGGTGGGAGAGAGAAAATAGCTTATTATTGAATGAATATTAAATCAGAATGTGATATGCATCACAGATAGCCTATTAAGAGATTTCCAGGACAGAAAAAAATCTCACCCTTTTGTATAGCCAAGCCCATTGCATAGTCTCAATGTAAATAATACTTACCATAGTCCTTAAGTAAAAGGACATGGTAGCATCATTTGTCACATTCAATTCACCCTACATGATAACTGGAGTAAGCATTTCTAGCATATTGTTGTCCAACTTCTCATACATCTGTGATAGGAAAGAAAAACCAGCTTCTAACGCTGAGGCAGGAGATTAGATCATAGTGAACTGGCAGGAAAAGTAGGTATAATCTGTTCATTGCAAAGTTCTGGGCAATAGGCAAGTGGAATACTTCTCAAAACCATGATGTAGAAACAATCAGAGTGCTACCTTCAGTTCTTCTCTTGAGAGCACAAGCAAGTTTTCAACAGGATGGACTAGCTGTGACATCAGCCTGAGAAGTGGGAGGTACAGAAGAGCAATCACTGTTGAGCTCTGTGTCTTATGTGGTAGAGTACTTTTTTCCAACTGTTACTAGGCCCAGACTTACTCTACAGAACATGTGTCTTGTACTACTTTTTATTTTTTATTTTTATTTTATTTTATTTTTCTGTT
>NW_004524585.1:14347668-14403210 GCF_000260255.1 Octodon degus | reverse complement strand
TACATTTTTTAGTTCCGAAATTATTTCTGATCTGATTTCTTCTATACCTTTCTGCAGTTGAGTCTTTACTGTCAACGCTATTATTTCAGAGATATCAGGTGTGTGATTTCCAGTTTCCTCAGTGCTAGTATTGTGTGCATTTGTACTGGGGGACTTGGGGCCTGAGACTGCATTTTATTCCTTCTCTTTGTCATTTTGCATACTACTGTCTTCTGACCTTTGGTGTAGAGCCTAGATAGAGTTACTACCTTATCACCAGGTCCAGATCTACGAAGTTCAGATTCTTCCAGGTGGGTGTTGTTTGGATCTGGCTGCTGTGCTCCACTTCTTTCTGCTGCAGGCATTAGAGTTGAACCCTTTGTGTCTCTCTGGGAAGATGTTCTGCTCCTGAGTCAGCTGGGTGGATCTTGTCTCTAGCCTCTTTGCAGGGAGTTCTGCTTAAGGGTTCCCTGCTGGGCCAGCAGCCTGGGTCGAATGAGGATCCGTGAGCCCCAGGTGGTCTCACTCACTCACTGGGCCTGTGCTCTGGGTCTGTTCAGGATCCGAAGGGCCCCAGGTTGTCTCACTCACTCATATACTACTTTTAATAAACATAAAAATCTCACTATCTTTTGACCCATTCTCTGTTCAAGACAAGAACCTAGAAACCATTGCTAGAAAGAGATTCCAGGACCAGCTAACAATACCTGTGCGACAGGAGCTAGTTTTGCAACCTATACTAAGGCACACACCTAAGTTAGGTCTTGTCAAGGAAACTGAGGGGGTGGGCTGTGTTCCCTGATGTTTACATTTCAAGGAGATTCCCGTTCTTGGGACAGACTGTATCAGGCCATTGAGATAACAAGATCCCATTTAGTTTTTAAAAGGATTTATATAGGTTTCCAAGAGAGGAGAAAGTACTTACAAGTTTTCTGAAGTAAATGGTCTAAGAAAAAAAAAAGCATGAGGATAGTCACTTCTTTATTTTAAAAAAAGGAGAGTTGAACCTCTTTTGCGAAATATTTATTGTCCTTACAAAGATAAGAGATTTAAGAATCCTAAAAGTGCAAAAGTATACACCTCAGGAAGACCACGCTGAAGTTTATCTTTCCTGTTTTGTAAAGGCTCACTCAAACTGGGTACATTAATAGCTACCTACCATGCCCTACATGTATATTTTCATGGCGCTTCCTTTGTCTTCAAGTTTAATGGTGTATTTTATTAAACCAAAATGCTGAGACTTCCTTATGCCAGGAGCAGGAAGCCAGAATGAAATTTCATTTGACAGAAAGGCGTAGGATCTAAAAAATACATAATGTGAGTAAATTGGGGCTAAAAGTTGGAAGTTGTTATTGAACCTGGAATTTAAGAATTGCTAAAACACCTGGAAGGTGAAGGCAATCACATTTTAACTGGATGATGTTTCAACATTTTAACTTCAGTGATTTGCAAGTCCATAGTAGGTTTGCAGTTAGCCAGTGTGGCTTAATAGGTAGCTGAATGGGAGAAGAATAGGACACGTTGGCCACACACAGAGACAGGAGTGTCACAGAGGGTCGCTGGAGTGCCCTGCAAATTCCCCAGATAATTATTTTCAGGAATATCGATGTCTCAGCATTTTCCACTCCTCTTTGCCAGCCCTCCTGGGAACATCTGAAAAGCACTTTTAAAGAGTCTAAAATTTAATGAACATAAAGCAATATTAATGAAGCTGGCTAGTCTTCCCTTTCTAAACTCTGCCAAATTATAAAACTTCTGTTAGGCAGTCGGTAAATCTGAGTAGAGAGGAGCTCTCTGTTCCACCCCCGCAGCCCCAGGCCGGCTTTCCTGAGACCTGGGCTTTGTTAGCCGCCTCAGAAGTGCATGTGCTCAGGTTATTTGCTCCCCACTGGACAAATCAAAGGAGGTCATTTATTTTGGTAAAAAAGGAAAGCCAGCTGTAGAGGATGCAGGGTCCACCACCTGTGTGCAGGCGCATTAGGGTCTTTTATAGCATGGATCCGTGGGGGCGCGGGCAGCTACAGAGAGGCTTTTTTCAACCCTCTCAGACCCAGACCTCTGTCTTGTGTCCCTGTAGGAATGAAGCTGGAGTTTGGCTCCTGGGGCCAGTATCTATATATTCTGTCCTCTCATCTGGGGTGGGAAAGGCCAGGGAGGGCAGGTTGTGCCCTTGGCCTAAGGAATTTGGCGAAGCCATCTGTGTAAAGAAAAAAAAATCTCGCTTTTAAAGTTCCATTTTAGGCCTGAGGAGATAGCTCAGCTGTCTAAGTGCCTGCCTAGACAAACACAAGAACTGAGCTTTAATCCTGGTGCTAACTGCTGGCCCTGCCTCAGGGGTATTGAGCTGGTGACCAAGACATAGTGGCATATGCCTGTAATCCCAGCACTAGGGAGGCTAAAACAGAAGGATCACTATGAGTCTGAGCTGCATAGTGAGACCCTGTACCACATACATAAAACTAAAACTTTAAATAAATTAAGTTCCATTTTGCTGTTCCAGTTACAGCTTGGCTGCAGTTCTCTGGGGTCCATAGGTTTTGCTGATGATAGGTAGGTATCCACAGTGCAGATGTAGGGCCTCTTGCTGCCATCTGTGCCTTTTTCTTTGCCTTACCCCTCAGGTGCTTTCCCACTGCTGGCCAGCAGCCATCCTGACCCTATTTGTATTTATGGTCCTTGAGAGAATCTCTGAGGTTTTTTCTTTTTGTTAGTTATCTGTTCCCCACCTTTCTCTACCTGATATGTCTCTGTTGCAGCCATGTACACAAAATTGCCTTTCACCATGTATAGGTATAGGTACAGGTACAGGTACAGGTACAGGTACAGGTACAGGTACAGGTACAGGTACAGGTACAGGTACCAAAACAAATTGTGAGTGACACTCACAATTAGAACATGAATCTGAAAGTTAGCAGCAAACCCTTTCCTCAAGAAGTCTTCAGTTGCTGGGGAGATAGCTCAGGTGTAAAAGCCTGTCTGACAAATACAAGATCCTGAGTTTGATACCTGGTAACAACAACAACAACAACAACAACAACAACAAAAGTCCTCAATTATGTACTCACATTTCTCTTATTTCAACCAGAAAGATGTGTCTGTAAACAGTTTAATCTTGGTACATGTACGTAATATATCTTCATTCTTTTTGTTTCCCCTTCTCTTCCTCTCCTGCCTTCCTTGAAGGTACAAACTGTAGAACCAGAGAGGAAAGACTTAGCCCTGGAACAGGAGGATATCATTTAATGCAAGATCCAGGCGATGACCAAACCTTAAACAGTGAGTGAGTTGCTCAGCTGGCGTTCTGCCACTTAAACAAGCAGATAGATGATTGATCGCATTTTTAAATCACTTGACCACGGCGCCCCAATGTTTTGGCACCTGCCCAGAAAGCCTCAGCATAGTCTTTTTAAGAGAGCTCTTTACTGCCGTCCGCTGGTGAATGGATGTATGTCTAGAAGTTAGAAGGCCTTAATAGGAGCTGGACAATTTTGTTTTAAATTGGCGATCTTGGGGGCTAGGGAGAAATTGGTGATCTTAAGTTTATGTCTTTGAGCCTCAGTTCCCCCTATTGTAAACTGAGAAGAGTATACAATTCTGTAGCGCTATCAAGGAGCATGGCCAAGAACCTGAGTAACCATATAAAGCCATTCATTTGGCCTCTCTGCTTTCTCCCCTGAGTGATTTACAGGGAGCTCCTTAGCTCTCTTCTGAATTAATACATTTCCTGTCCCTGGGCACAAGAGCCTCTTTGTTTTTGGAATCCAGTACAGGAATTCTTCATGAAGATAATTAAAGGCCTCTGCCCTCAACCAACAATACATATTTTAATCAAAAGTTGAATGTGCAGATTCTTCTTCAGATACTGATAAATCTGGTACAAACCAGGGCATAGATATGGAGGATCAAAGTGGAGATTACCTCTGCTAGCCTATTGAAGAGCAAATTGTTTTATTGACTTTTCTTCAACATTGTTCTTGTTCTGCGTTGTAGGGATTTTTCTTCTTTGCATTAAAAAATAGAATTCCATGATCGATAAGGAAGGAAACAAAGACCTTTGAGTAACACAGTCTCTGCTTTGCTAGAGGCAGAGCTAACTTTGATATCATACTATTTAATTACAGCTGAGACTTCGGTGGCCTCCTGTGTAAAAGCCAGATACTGCTTTTTTTTTTTTTTTTTTTTTTTTTTTTCTGAAAGCAAGCAAGGAAAAGGACATCTTGGTCCTCCTGTAAATAGGAACCTGAGATACTTTTATCAGAGGAGGTATTTGGGCAGTATCTATCCCTACTCAGACTTTGTGAGGTGTAGTGAATCCCTTTCTTGAGAATTTTGGAGCAGCACCCAAGGCCTGAATGAGACTCCTGTCACAACATAAACCAACCAAGATGAGCAGCAATGTTTTGCGTGGTAGTTGGGCAAGAAGAAAGGAGTCTTAAAGTCAAGTGAAACTATCATCTGGCTGCTTTCGTTCACTCTGAAGTCATCGTACTCTGTGGGATATGCGTGAATCTCTCCCATTTGCTAGAGTGAAGAACAGTACCCAAAAGTCATCAGTGTTTTATAAGCTCTAACTAATCTCATTTATAGTTTTTCTCTCTTTCTGTCTGTCCTGGCCTTTTTCTCTCTATCTACTGATTAGGAACTTTTGCATTAGATGATATTTTGGTGTCACTTTTCTACACTATTACTATTTTTTAAATCACTTGAAAGCATGCATGCAGTGGAGTTGGGGATGGATGGGGCCTTACAGAAGCCTGCTCTCCCAAGCCTTTCAATTGCTTTGAAATATTTTGCTTGGAAATAGCAGCAAATAAATCTGCAGCTCTGCCTTCCAGCAGCAGCAGCAGCAGCAGCAGCAGCAGCAGCACAGTGCATTTCCAGGATCCTCCTAGCTTTGACCAAGCTGGTGCCAACCAAAAATAGTGATGGGCTCATAAACATTTAACAAATCATGGTAATGAATGTGGCCAGAGCAGATAGAGCCAGCATGTATGTGTTTTTTTAATCATGGATCATTTAGTACAAAGATGAGTCTTGGGTGTTTTGGCAAATTAATTCATATTGCACTTCAGAGAAGGGAGAGAGCATCTGGGTTGGCGTCCACAGAGCTGCATGAGCTGTGAATGCTAGTAAAGTCGCTGCTGTTGCTGCTGCTACGTCATGGGAAAGCAGGGGTGGAACTGTAAGATTTGGGGCACTCTGCTGTTGCGCCTAGGGTTTAGGGAAGACAGTGCCACCTCTCTCCAGAGGTTCTAGCTGTGCTTGCTGTGTAAAGCCAGCAAATTCAGGGCAGTGACATAACCACTAAGAATCATTGGCTATAACCTGAGTTGCATCCACAGTGCCATCTTCTTTGAAATCTGTTCAGATATGTAATCTTGGACAGTTATATATATTGGGTATTGCCCCCTCACGTCAGTCATCCTTTCACTCTTGACATTTTGTGCAATCCCAGATAAAAGATCTCCTGTGGCCTGAGTATTTGGCAGGTGCTAGTTAAAAAGCAAACATTCCGAAAGGAAAATGGATTTGGAGGAGTTTCCAGCTTTAGGTAGTCTAAGTCTTAGTATTCTAAGACGCTAGGTGGAAGGAGAGGGAGATATAAATTAATTCAGATGTAAAATATTAACATCTTTCACCATCTTTGTTCTTCTAATAACCTTCTCACTAATGGTTGCTGTCATCCCGATCCTCCACTGCATGAAGTCCCATCTCCCGGAGCGACCACACCCGGCACAACCAGGAAATGGAAACAACTGGGTTTTCTTTCTTCTTCCAGTGTTGCCTTTTTTGTTCTGCTGCATGCAGTTTCCTATCCCCCTTTCAGAGAATAATTAGGAATGTAGCTTTTCTGTAGAAAATCACTTTCCCCCATTTTTTCTAGCTTTTCTTCTTAACTAGCGCCGGACTTCTGCAACATTTAATCCTAGGAACCATCCTTGTTCTTCTCTGTAGAAAGAAGATGCAGGGGCAAAATTAGAGGACAAATTTAGTAGCAGGTAAAAAGAGAACATTTGGAACAAGCATATTTTAATGATTTTTATGGCTGTAGTCTTGTTCCTGGATATTTATGATTTTCTTCCAGACTATGTAAGAAAACAGTATTGTTTTTAGCCTATTAAAAGACTTGTGCTGCAGCAGAAGCAGACATAGACTGCGGTGGGTTCAGAGACTTTGGTGGTAGAAATGAAATGTGTCTGTCGAGATATTTCGGAAATGAGTTGAGTTGGATGCGTCAGTGAGTCTTAGGGAGAAAAAAGCATCTTCATGTCATTGAGTAATAAAAGTATTTTGATATATTGATTGATGGATAGTTCTGTGACTATCTTCATATATAAGAGTCTAACATTTAAAAGTATTAATCTGCCAAGCCTGTGTTTATTTATTTATTTATTTATTTATTTGGCGGAACTGGGGATTGATCTCAGGCCCTTGCACTTGCCAGGGAAGCGCTTATTCCACTGAGCCATCTCCCCGGCCCCGAAGCCTGTGTTTAGTTACCTTGTTGCTAAAAAGTTTCAAAGAGTCTGTGAAAGTGCTGACAGGTAACCATTTCATGGTCTGACCCCCAGCAGCTTTAGGGGGGTGCTTATTAGGGTGGTGATAATATTTCATATTTATGGAGAGCTTAATTTGTGCCATATGTGCCCAAGAACTTTATGTGTACTAATTAATCTTTATAACAACCTCATTATGTAAGGATTTATATTACTCCCATTTTTCATGTGAGGGTATAGAGAGACTAAGGAACTGACCTAACATCGTCATGCTATGAATGGTGACTCAGGATTCAGAAATAAGCATCCTGTTTTCTAAGCCCATTTTCTTAGTTACTCCCATACATTGTCGCTGCTTGGATTATCTTTGTTTTTTTGGATTATCTTCTACTACCAAAATATGGGACAGCTTAACACTTTCCTCCTGCACTGTCACTTCAACCTATCAGAAACATCTATGCTGCGCAAGGCAGAATCCCGAGGGCCCTGATACCATTGTGCTGCTGTCCAGGCCATTAATTTAAGCTTTCACTCTTCTCCAGGTTTTCAGTGATCACTGTATGCCACCAAGGAAAGGCCTTGTCTGAAGAATAGAGAAAAGATGACAGTGCTTAGCGCTTACAAAAGCCGAGGCACAGGATCTGGCTGACACCATATCTGCCTGAGTTCTGGTTGGCCTCCTGATAATTACTTGCCTTTATGAATTTACACTGTCCATCTGGGGCCACCAACCCAAATCTGATAGCATGCTCTAGCGATGGGAGCTTGTTGCCAAGTTGCTGTTATTGGCTGAGCTCAACCTGCACCTAGCTGTGCTGTCTTAGTAAATAACCAAGCCGGCCTCCCCCAGGCTGCCTTCCTTAGGCTCACAGCCAGTTTCCCACCTCTGCTGCACTTTATCTCTATTAGTTACACAGATTGGAAAGTTGCCACTGGCTTTTGGTGTCAGATAATGTGCCATCCAGCTACACATTAATAAATAAAGACAGACAGTAGAATCACAGCTTTGGGTCTATCTGTGGTGAAAAGACCGACTATGGGTCTTGGAGAATTCAAATCCTGAATAAAGCAAAGAAATTTCTTTAGACTCAGGTAGAGTAATTCAAGGCTGCGCACACGCTAGTTTGTGTCCAGGGCTGTGCTAGATAGTCATAATTGAAAACATAAAAGAGGAGATAGTGTGCTATTATCATTTTTATACCCACCTGCAGTTTTGCGGGAGAAACCTGAGAATACAATGGAAATAGCTAATGAACAGGGCACAGAGATGTTAAAGTAAAGCTTAAGATGTGCAGTTTGGATAAGGATTGTTAGAAGAGCTTTGTAGTGCAACATGAAGCCTGTTTCTAACGAGGCGTGTGTGTGGATGCTTTAACAACTCCATCATCCCATAGGCCTGTGAAATACAAAATGTTAGACCATGATCACTTTGTTCAGAGCAGATCTGCCAGGACTGAGTAAAAAAAATGACCACTAGTCTTTTGCTACGCTGACTGTGAATGGATAAATGTGCCAGCAAAGTGTCTATGCCACTACTTGGGAGACACGGGCTGCTGCTTTTCTTGATCATGAAATATCCAACAATATGGCATGGTGCAGTTGTCCAAAACATTCATCCATTCATCCACCAATCTGCTCATCCATTTTTTTCCATCAACAATTGCAAGTTGCCACTAGGTCCCTGGTTCAGTGCTAACCTTACGAGATACTTCACGTGTCATGTAGATAAAGCGTAGAGTTTGGTGAGTATATCTGGTTATAATTCTGGCTCTTTTCTTCATATATGATGAGGCAGAATGAATGTCACTTTAGTCACCTTGGCTTTGACTTCATGTTTATGTGTGAGAAATCGGCTGTCTTTGTTGTATGTAACTGTGCTCTACTGTGTGTATGGTTTCTTTCTAAGGGTTCACTGGGCATATTCTAGAACAGTGGTCCTTGACCTGAGACTTTTTTTCTCACCTGCATCCCAGAGGACATTGGATGATGTGTGGAAATGTTGAGGAACAGTGGCCGCTACTGTGACCCAGTGGATGGAGATCAAGGATACTGTTAAAAACTCTACAGTGTGCAAGGCAGTTCTTCCCAACAAAAGCCTGTGTAGTCTAAACTTCCTCAAATGCCTGTGATAAGAAATGCTGCCACAGAAATGCTGCCAGGAAACCAAGCTGGTAGCACATGGAAAGTCCCCAAAGTGGAGCCACATTTACTTTCTTGTTGTCATAGACATGCATTTGGGAGGTAATAAACTTGAACTTGCAAATTTTATTTTCTACAATTAAGCTTAAATTATTTCTTAATTCCTCTACTATGGCTCTTAGTCAATTCAGAATTCATATGCAGACACTTCAAGATTCAGACCCTTTTCTTATTCTTCTCTACAGGCCTGAATCTACCTCTGTGTCTCATAAAGCCCATCTTAGAATTGCGGAGACTTAAAAGAATTAAGCACAGGTCAAGTCCCCCGGACCGCTTAGTCCTACTCATCTATGCTCTGCTCTTCCTGCATTGCCCAGCTTTTCTTCTTGCTACTTTTGTCCTAACCTGCCATAACTGCCAGCACTTGCCACTTGTGCAGTAGCATGCTCCCATCCCACCGGGAAGGACGGTTTTTCCTTAGCCCTCCTCCACTGTATTCAGACTTTGCTCAGATGCTTTATGTCTGCACCTCACCTGGCAACATCTCTGCATTAGGTTGTATTCCCATGCTTGAGCAGGACATCTGAGAAGCCCTTGCCCCAGTCTGACAGTGGCGTAAAAAGTGGGCATTGCTCTCTGGCTTTCGGTTCTCCTGATCCTTCTTATGCCTCTTTCATAGAGTCTCCTTTGCAACAACTCATGCTACCATTACCCTCTTCTCCATTCTCTCCTCCTCCCAGTAGGCTGAAATTTATTTCTTCTTAAGAATGAAAAATGGCTTCTACATAATCTGGCATTCTTTCTAATCTCATTGTATATAGTATAAAATTAATGCTCTTATTTTTATCAAAACTTACACTTCAATAAGTGCTTTATTCTGTGAAAACTATGGCTCTTGAAATAGAAAAACTTTATCTTCTAAGTTAATAACACTGCCTTGAATTTCAAAATCCTAAGTATAAAAATTGGCTGTAATGTGGCAGTGTTTGGCCTCCCTTAATGATAGGAATGCTACTGAGTCAATGGAAAGTAAGTTTCAGGATTAATAGTTGCGGTTTTAATGTGCTTTAAAATATAATCTGCTTTTTAAAAGGAAAAGAGAGAAGAAAGGAAGGTAGGTAGCAAGGAAATGCAAGGTAGTCTCTATTCATGTTCTTTCATCACACAATGATCTGGAAATGTGAAAGCCGGGGCTTTTAGTTGCCTATGTTCCTTCCGTAGTATATAATTTTCCTCCCTACATTACCATGGGAACAGAGGCTTCTGGAATTTCCACAAGGAAGAAGGAGACCCATGTGAAAATTTTCCCTTTAAACACATTGTCAAGGTAAAAATTAAGATAATTGAAAACTCTTCACACAAACATTTGGCTAGATAACAATAATATATTATTCCTATCCAGAACACTTGCTTTGAACACCAAGAAATTTTCAAAGATACTAAAAAAAAATCCAGGACAAAAGTAATGAACGTAGTTATCAAACTTAGAGATTGGGGAATCAATCTTCCATCATCTACTAATTTTTAGTATAGGTGACACTTTCTTCCTATTATTTAGAAAAGTAAGATTTTATTTCCTAAAGACAGGAAAAAGGTTTATGTGGAAGGCTTTGTCTGTTCATTTATTCAATAGTATTTAGTGAATATGGATAAACCCAATGGATAAACCTGATGGTATAGTCTAGTGCCTAAAAGACTAGCCCCTGGTCATGCCTGGGTTATTAGCTAGTGACATGATGCTGAATAAGACATTCTTTTCATATAGCTTAACGCTGCTTAAAACTAAAGGCTATTTCTGTGCTTCTGTTTAAGTTGTTCAAGTCAATACCCTTTTCCCCCCACACCATTTCTTAGAATTTAATAGACATGTGAATGTAACTCCTACATCTAATGATGTAAATTTTCTATAATTAAATACTCAATCATTTCTATTTCACCTTTGTTATCTTATTTAGCCATAATTATCTACTAAACCGCACAGCAAATAGCAATTAGTAATCTAATGAACATAAACCATTGGCAATCTAAGAACTAAAATCCATGTGGACTCCAAATGAGCTTTCTGTGTTTTGGATAAAGCCTAGGCTATCACATATATATTTTTAATCAAAATGAGCTAAAAAATAGATACTGCTGCTGAAAAAAAATACAAAACAAATTGTATTCCTTTTCATTCCAATAAATCCCCCAAGCTTGAGCAAGATTAAACCGATGGAGGGTCATGATGGAAGCTAACACACTTATCTGGTAGGTCAGATTTAAATTAAAGACAGAACATCAAACTTTTAGGCAGGAAAACATTCTAAAAAATGCAGCTATTCAGTATTCTGCCACAGGAATCATTCATTATAAACTTCTATTCATTAAAAGAGATGTGGATAATTCGATTTTCAACTCAAAGCTTTGTTATCTGGTGGGAGCTAACATTTTATGTTAAGGGGGCTCTTGGAAGGGCACATTCCTGTGTGGGTTTTAATAAAAATGTCACTTACCCACTATGCTAAGCTTAACACATGCCAATATGTATTATGAATTCTCTGCCAGTGTTGATATTTCTACCTTATCCTGTAGTGGACAATCTTGATATCAATATTAAATGATAATTTTCCAGGTTCACATATTCACATTTGCCTTTGACTTAGGGTAACTTATAACTGTGTTGTCAGATGACTGTGTGACCCATTTTTCCTGAAGTTGTGGTTTAAGATAAGACTTCACTTGCATTCTGGAGTCCAGATGGAATACATGCTTGTGTATAAAAGTGTTCATGCGCATTCATGTATGTGAGAGGCAAAAATAGTACAGAACGATAGCAAGAATGTGGCATGAATCTTATTTTCATCCTATCTAAATGTGAAAGATTGTAATTCTGACCAGTTGGCTCTGATCCGATCTGCCTTCACACTGGGTAATTTCGGAATATAGTGTACAGTGTTTATTTACCCTATCTTCCCTTGCCCAGGTGAGTATTTGATGACAACAGTGATGGGCTTCAAAGCAGTCTTTGTAGCTACTAGTCAATGTATTCTAAAGCTTAGGCTAGTAGATTCCTGGGAATCTAATAAAAAGCCATGCTTTTTGCCCTTTAAAAATTCACATGGCTTAAATGAGATGAATAAATACAATAACTGCTGTGTTTTGCTCTCATCTGAAATTTCTTTTGTAGCAGATAATGTTATGGTATTTTGTTATTATAGATTTAACATTGGCTAAGGTTGCATCTCGATCCCTTTTGCCTTACTAGTCTGTATGTGAGAAATAGAATACTTGGCTCTATCACTTAGATGCAATGCTTTTGCTTTATGTTTGCCATTATTCTGTGATGTCTCAATATTCAAAGTGAAAACAACAAAGAATCAATTTGAACTAACAAGATCTAATCTATAGAAGGAACTGACTGCCATTTGTTTTTCTTCCTAAGTGTTCATTTATTCAGGAAAAGCCACAAAATAGAGCTTGTGGCACATCTGAACTGTATCAGGTTCTATTTAATGAAGAGAAACATTTGGGGCTGCATTTCTGTAGTTGTGGAAAAGGAAATTAATAAAAGGTGGAGATAATCATATCTTCTATGGAAGCCATGGCAGCCTGAAATTCAGGTATGACTGCCTCCCACGGAGGTTTACACAGCAAGATAAACCCAGCTGCTGATTGTCTGACACTTTTTTGCAACAAGCTGTCACAATGCAATGTGATGAAGATGTATCAAAGCACCATCCACCCCCACAGGTCAAAATATTCTAATACCTTGTATTTATGTAGCACCTGGCTCCAGGGACCTCACAGTGCTGACACACAACATTACTCCCTGATTACATTTCACAAGCCCCTGCAGGGATGGGGTGGCACTGCGCAAATCTAGCAAAACCAACCCTAAGTGAATTCTCCAAGCGAGGAAACAGAATGGCACCTGGAACTCCAGCTCTAATTTTGAACATTCCATGCAAAACTGTATTTTGAATCAGAGGCGAGGAGGCTTGGGCCGACCATCAGAAAGGGCTTTGTCTCTACAGCAACATTAATGCAAAATTAGGTTCTAGGATAGAGTGGTCCTGGCTGTTAGTGGTAGGCATTATAGATTCTTATTAAGTAATAAGTGGAGACACCAGTTATCAGAGAAAGATTGACTGTTGGTTCTCCGACTGCTATACATTTCCTCTGTGTCAGTGGCTCATCAATGAATGGTAAAAGAGCCTGGCTTATTTAAATCTACGTCACGCTATAACCCCACTTGTGGGAGAGAATTGTAACAGACGAAGGAGAAATTTGTGGCCCGCAGAGTATCCTATACATCCGAACTATCTGAGAACTGGCAAACATCTCAGTGCAGCAATTTAACACATTTATTGGGGGCAATGGAATACACCTCTATATCAAAGGGACATGCATTAAACCTTTCTCACTATATTTCCTGGATGTGAGTATCAGTGTTTTCATTGGCTGTGCTGTGGAGCATATGGAAGCCTCACAGTACAGAAAAACATGTGGCTTTGATTTCAAAATAATATCCTCAGGATGAAAACATTTTTATAAAATCAAATGATGATACTGAGCATGTCTCCCTTCTCCCACCTTGATTTTTCATCTTTCTGGTAAGTGGGCTGTGAAAATAATTTCTTGTCTTTTGTCATCAGATTGATATAGTATTTGCAAGCAGGTGAATGATAGTAATCTTATTTTTACATGTGAAATATCCAGCAAAACCCTCAACAGCTTCAAACAGGAAACTAATTATATATTAATTAATGTACCAATATGTTATCATTACCATCAGAATCAAAAAGAGAAAAAAATATGTAACGAATATAGGTTAATATATTTTGGTTCCTTTTCTTTCATACTCAGGATAAATGAAAGTACATCAGACACAGAGCTTCTTACACCAAGGCAACTGAGAACCCTCCTTGAAGACCAGGGCTTTGGTGAGTCCTCTCAAGCCCTCCTATAGTTGCCTTTCTTCTCGTATTTACTTAGAGTATACTCTTTCATTAGAAACCATACCATACATACATAAAACCCAGAAAATTCCTATTAACTGGGCTCAAATCCACTCCCAGTGCTTTGTATGTCTATGCCCAGTCTTTGGAAGTTCTGAGGACAAGCAACAGTTGTCTCAGGATATATGGGTGGAGCTTGGATTTCTGGGTTGCATATGTCAGGTGGGGTTGTGAGATGGAGGGGTGGCTCTACTATGAGCTGTGGATCTCTACCTGTATGGTTTTCCTACACCTAAAAATACTCAATGTGGACCTGTGTTGTGGTATGTGAAACTTTCTCACACCTTACTTCAGCCAATACTTCCCCTTAGTTGAGTTGATGACTATAGAAACATATTTTTCTTTTTCCTTGAATAACTACAGAGCACTGGCCTTTTTCCTTCTTGTTAAAACCCAAAGAATAACATCCAACTGAGCTTCTACTTTTTCAGTCTTTTCAAATTGTTGTAGGGGCAAAGGTTGCCAAAGGCAGAGCACATATGTTCAATCAAGAAAAATGCTGGTCCACACAAATGAAGAAGGCAATTAGGAAAGATGTCAGTGGGGATGGTTTAAATGCTTGAGGAAAAATTGTATTGAGATACTCTTTTGCATGTATGTATGTATGTATGTATGTATGTAACTGGCTGTTCCCTGGCCTATTTTACTCCTGGATTCTTTGTCTAATTTTCGATCAGTAATTCTTTTAACTCTGTGATGGCAGAGTTTGGTAAGGCTCAGTATCAGCAGGACTTTGAGATGATTAGACCGAGTAGTTGCCATAGGTTAAGAGCACTGGTGTAATTTCAGAGAAGCTAGCAAGGTCTTGTCTATGCTTCTGGTATGTAGCTTGTAGCTCAGGAATAGGGTGAGGGAGCAGAAAAGGAATACAAAATAGAAGATATGAGGGGCCTGAGAAGGAAATCGAAGTGAGTGAAGTGGTGAACGGTGCAGATAGGAAGTGCTCATATAGTTAGTCATCAGTAAGAGTTTAATTGTGGAGGGTTGCATAATAAATACCTACCCACAAACTGCAACACAGGCACTCATAATAATTTCTTAGGGTAACTTATTTACTTTCTTTCTTTCTTTTTGCAGAACCAGGGATTGAACTCAGGTCCTTGTGCTTGTCTGCAAGAGCTTATTCTACTGAGTTATCTCCCTGGCCCCTGGGTAACCTTTTCAAAGTGAGACTAGGAAGTCCAGTTAATATCTTAAGGCTCTTAATACCTATGTCAAATTGTAATCCATACTCTGCCCAGAAATATCAGTAGTTGCTTTTAAGTATTGGTAAAAGTGCTTAGTAGCTAACCTATTATTTTACTGTTGTGATTTTCATTTCTCTAATTATTAATAGAATCAAATATTTTCCAGTAAGTCTATTACCTGTATTTCCTCTTTCAAAAGTACTTGCTTGGCTATTTTATCCACATAGGTACATTTATTTAGGGAAGATTTCCTGTTAAATACCATGTGACACAACTAGTGAATGTAAGAATAATCTTTTTAACTCAGTGTAATTTTTGCATGTAAACTCATGCTCTTTTCCTTTCTTTATTTTTATTTTAAATTTCTTTGAGACTAGAGGTCCAATAATTTGAGGTTGGTGTAAAGCTGATATTGTCCATTTTAAAGCCTATTTTTAAGATATAATCATATTAAGTCCATTAGCAGACACAGCAGGTCATCAACTGAGTCATACTGTAACTAATTCTAACTTGTTTTTTTAATAAGCCAATATATATTTTAATGTAAGCAATGATATAAGACACATAAAAGACTTTTTTTGGAACAAAGGAAAATATAAACAAGGGGATTTTGCTTCCTTGCAAATACAGCAGAGAAATCTGGTCAGAAATAAAGAAGCTTATGGCCAATGACTTTCTCCTTGTCCCCAGAGATAGTGGAAAAAAATGGCCATTTCAGTTAGCATCTCCATCTGCTAAAGGAGTATAAACTGAAATGTTTTTATTTTTTGCTTGATTTTCTGGACTGGATTATTTTAAGGCATGTTCTCATTTTAGAAGACTACTGTAGATGCCCTGGGTGAGAGGTGTGAATGTAAAATTTATGTGCCTCTTAAATTAAATCTAGTTTAACTTAATCTCTTCTTTGGTAGTTCAAGAGGTTTCTTTTTTCATTCATTTCTTCATGTGCTCAATTAATATTTATTGAGCTCTGTGCTTAAAGTATTAAGCTAAATGCACAGGGGATCTGGAAACAAATTAGACTCAATCCTACCTCACATGCATGTGCAGAGAGTGGGAGTGATGCGAGATGTTTTCCTACAGACACCATTCAAGGCAGATGTGAGACATTAGAAAGGGGAAGCTCCACTAAAGAGCCATGAGTATTCAGTTTGAAAGAGTGCGTGCAAACAAGCCTACCATGCCCACCCACTAGAAGTGCTGCCCAGTGGTTGTGCAAGTGGAGTGGCCCCAGTACAGACACGAGTCCTGAGGAGTGCAGCTCAGGATGGTCTTTGTAGCACACCATGGGATCCTTCCACAGTTGGGTTGGGGAATGCTGTTTGTGGCTGTTCAGTATATTTTTATTCTTTGATTAGCACTCTGGTTTCTATTTGGGGCATAACTTCCTTTCCAGGGGAGAAGTCTGAGGGTACTGAATGAGGAGGTCCTATCCTTGTTAATGAATTGGACAGAAGATCCATGACAGGTAAATTTCAAGTCCCATCCTGGAATGTGCTCCATCCTGGAGCAAAGTGACACAGTTCATCCTCAGTATGTTGCTAACTGTAGTTGCCATTTCTAGAGTTTTCTGCTTGTTTATGAGTTTTGTTCTCTATCTTCTTTGATGTTGAATATTTTTCAAAATCTTCACATTAGGTTGGCCAGAGTTAGGGTTTCCATGCTTGCAGAATGTCTGCTGTTTTCTCTGCCAGATTTATTTTCTTCTCTTCTCTCACATCCTCCAATTCCAGATTAATTAGGTTCTTCTAATTTTTTGGTATCTGAATTGGTTTGGACACAGGGAACTTCCAGGGAGAAGAAGAAAAAGAGTGACATTATATCTTTTGGTCCCTTCTTTGTGAAAGCAACCTTGGGCTGGCTGTGTTTCTCAATCAAGTTTGAAATCTGATTGTGAAAAATAAAGAAGTAACATGCTAAAAAAAGACACGAGGCCAACTCTTTCTGCAAAGGTGGGGGCAAAGAGTGCAGAGGTATGAGATTCTTAACTGAATGGTGTCCCAGTACAAACAAGGCCAAGCCATTTCTACTTTTGAATTTCTCTAACCTATATGAGGATGATGATAGAAGGGAAACTATTCTTGCCCCTTCTTTGTGTGAGGGATCTAGCCCTCCTCTGTTTCCTAACTTTCAGTGATAACTCCTCAGGCAGTTGTTTCAGTTGGCTCAGAAGTCAACTTCATTCTTCTTTAGCATTCACTTCCATCACATTTCTTTATGGTGCATAGAGAGAATTAAAGCCAAACTTTTTCTAGGACTACTGCAAAGGAGTTACCTATGTACTGTAAGAGTAAATGACATTGTAAAATGAGTTAGGAAATGTTTCTTGTTCTTCATTTTTGCTTTGGAAGGAGTTTAAGGATTCATGTTGATCCTTCTTTAAATGTTTAGTAGAATTTATTAGAGATAAGTTCTGGTCCTGGAATTTTTTTTAATGGAGGTTTTTGATTGTTGACTCAATTTTGTCATTCATGTTTAGTCTGCTTAGATATTCTACTTCTTCCTGCTTCTGTTTGGCGGGATGGCTTAGGTCTTCCTTTATTTCATTGAAGTCACCTAACTTATTGGTTTTTAATAACTGATATAATAACCCATTATCAAAGATATTAGACAAAGATATCACAAGAAAATATATCAATATCCTTGATAGACATAATTGTAAGGAGTCTCTTAAAAATACTTTTAAACTAAATTCATCAATATATTTAAAGGCTCACACAGCAGGACCAAGTAGGATTTATTTATGGAATATGAGGATAGTTTAACATATGTTAATGTGTTTCATCACATCGATAGAACAAAAATTGAAAATTGTATAATCCTCTCTTCTGATGGGTGAAAATCATTTGCTTATATTCCACACATCATGTTAAAAAACCTTCAACAAACTGTGTACAGTAAGAATTTATCTGAGTGTAGTAAAGGCTATATATGTGAAGTCCACCATAATAAGTGGAGAAAACTGGAAAGTTATTCTCTAAGAACAGGAGTAAGACAAGGGTGCCCATTCAAATCCCCCCTACACAATATTCTACTGAATGTCCTCATCATTACAATAAATCAAGAAAAGAAATAAAAAGTTTCCAAACAAAAAAAAGAAAGGGAGAAATGAAACTTTTTTCAGGTAACATAATTTTATACAGAAGCCCTAAAGACTCCAGAAATCTGTTAGAAATTACAAATACATTCAGTAAAGTCATAGAAGTCAAAATTAACATGTAAAAGTCAATCATGTTTCTATATGCTAATATGAAAAAAAAAAGAAATTTAGAAAAGAATCCCATGTACAATAGTACTAAAAGTAACAAAACATTTAGAAATAAGCTTAAATAAGGAGGTAAAAGACCTGTTTATTGAAAACTATAACATGAATGAAAGAAACTAAAGAACAAAATTGTAAGAAGTTAAAGTCATAATGTCAAGGCATATCATGTTATGGATTGGAAAGGTTTAAAATCATTAAATGTTCATGCCAACCCAATCAATCTATAGATTTAATATCATCTTTACCAAAATTCCAATTATATTTCATATAAAAACAGAATAAAATATAAAATTACACAAAATCATACAAGACCCTAAGCAGTCAATGCAATCTTGAGAAAGAACAAAGATAGAGGAATCATATTTGCTGCTTTCAAGCTACATTACAAATTTAAAGTAATTAAAATAATATTTATTCATACTAAAGGGAGGCATGTAGACCAATTGAATAGAACAAGGAGCTCAGGAGTAGCCAACAACTGATCTATAGTCAACTGATATTTGATAAAGGTATCAAGAGTACACAACAAAGTACTGCCCATCTCTTCTTCAATAAACAATCTTGAGAAAACTATGTCTACTTATAAAAGAATAAAATTTGAGCCTCATTTATTGTTACATAATAAATAACAAAGAGGCCTCAAATGAATTAAATAATTAAATGTAACATCTGAAACTGTAAATCTTCTGAAAACCATGGGCTAAAAATCTAATGACATTTGTCTTGGTGGCAATTTCTTGGTCATGACATGCAAATCACAAGCAACAAAAGGAAAATAGAAAAATGGTATAACACCAAGATAAAGCCCTTCTGCACAGCAAAGGAAAAAAATTAACCAAGTGAAAATGAAACTTATGAACTGGGAGAAAATATTTACAAGCCATGTACTATATTTCCAAGGGTTGATATCAAAGTATATAAGGAACTTCTAGAACTTAATAGTAAAATAGGAAACAAATCAATTAACCGACTAGTACACGAAATGATGCTCAACATCATGAATCATCCGGGAGATGAAAATTAAAGCCATATTCAAATGTCACTCTATACTACATGTCAGGATGACTATTACTAGTTCTTAAAGATAATTATTGATGAGGATATCTAGACGTTAGAAGCCTTGTCCACTGTTGTTGATGGTGATATCATCACTATGAAAAGCATTGTTGAAGTTTCTGAAAAATTAAAAACAGAACTACCATATGGCCTAACAATTATACTTCTGAATATATATCAAATGGATTGAAGTTGAACTCTCAAACAGATATTTGCAAACTTTTTCAAGAGTCAAGATATGAAAACAAGCTGAATGCCTATAATAAGTAGATGCATTAAGAAAATGTGGTGTATATATACGATAGACTATTATTCAGCCTTAAAAAGGAAAGAAATCCTGCCATGTGGGTTAGCATGAATGAACCTGAAGAAGACTGTGCAAAGTGAAATAAGTCATAGATTGATAATTACTGTATGAATTCTCTTATATGAGATGTGCAAAACAGTCAAGCTCATACAGAAAGAGGTTAGAATGCTGGTGTCCAAGAATTGAAGGGAAGAAGAAATAGAAAGTTGTTATTCATCAGGTATGCACCTTGAATTATACCAGGCAAGTTAGCTCTAGAGATATGCTGTATGTCATTTTGCCTACAGTTAACAATACGATAATACAAAAAGCATGATTGAATACTTGTCATCTTGATCTTCTAAATGTGTGCCATTTCTAATGTCTTATAAATTATTATACTCTCTTTAAAATAAATATTTAAAGAAATGCAAGATACAAGAAAAAAATAGGATTTATTGAAACCAACATTAAAATTCAATTATTTGTCCAATCTTGAATAGCTATATCTGTTAATCTGAGCCATAGATTTGATGATAAATTATGGATAATACAACAACTATTGTTAATTAGCTATTCTTGTTTTGAAAATCTGTAACATATATATTGTTGTATGTTATCCTATTTCTGTCTTTGTTTCTGCCATTTGTTTTTACTCTTCAAAATAAAATTAAATTAAACTAAACAATACTGTATTGCATACTTAAAATTTTTAAGATAATAGGCCCCACATTAAAAGTACTTAAATTAATAATAAAAAACAAAAAAAAATTGCATGCAAATATGGTGCATTATATAGGAAAAACAGAGATGGAAGACATTGTTGGGACAAGTAGAACATGTTGAATATGGACATTGAATGAGACAACAGTATTATATCCATATAAGTATTTTGACTTTGGTACCCAGTAGTAATGTAAGAAGATGTTATACTTAGAAAATGCATATTGAGGTATTTTGGGTTAAAGATTCATGAAGTCTGTAATTTCCTCTCAAATTCTAAGTAATTCACAAATATAATTTGCATATGAATACATGCTTGAAGAGAAAAGCATAAAATATTAAGTTAAAAGGGTTATACTGGATAAAAGGTGAATTGGATTTCTTCAAACACCTCCTAGAATTGTAATGCATCTTTGAATTTATATTAAAAGAAAAACCAAATAAGAAATAAATATATTTTCACCTTTTTTTGGAAGTACTGTGGTTTGAACTCAGAGCCTCAAATATGCCCAGTAGGCAAGCACTCTACCATGGTTTTATGTATGATATTTATTTATTTGTTTATTTATTTTAAAATACTTTTTATTATTTTTAAATTTAATTTTGAAAAGTAAAAACAAAAAAGAATAAAAACAGAAGCAAAAAAATAGCAGAAACAAAGACATAAACAGAGTAACTAACATACAATACATGTTACAGATTTTCAAAGCAAGAATAGCTAATTAACAATGATTGTTCTGTTATTTATTTTTATCATCAAATCTGTTGCTCAGATTAACAGATGTAGTTATTCAAGATTAGAGAAATAATTGAATATTACTGCTTGCTTTCAAGAAACCTTAAATTTTTTCTTTTCTTTTTAAAATTTATTTTTAAAAAAATTATTCTAATGACAGTATAATAATTGATAAGACACTAGAAACAGTAAACATTTAGAAGACCAAGATGGGAGGTAGAGAAGTGTGGTTTTTGTATTACACAATGCTTTCCTCAATGTAGTTGATTAGATTGCAAATATCAGCATATAGTGTCAGTCAAGGTGAAAATCTACACATTAACTATCATTTTCAAAAAACTGATGGAAATTATTAGTACAGTCATCTCAGCCATCATATATATATATATATATATATATATATATATATATATATACTTGTATTTCCTCCCCTTCCTTTTTTTCCTCTCTTTTTTCATTTCTCTCATCTTTGTTGTTCAAACCTTAAGTTCAGTTTCTCTCTGTTTTACCAAATTTGTTATACTTTTCGGGTTTTATTTCTTCTTTCAGGTTCTTGAACTAGGGATATAATATGATATTTACATATGTGGATCAGATTTATTTCACTAATAAGCATAGCCTCTAGTTGCATCCACTTATCTTTAAAGACTTAAAGGTTATCTTTCTTTATAGATGAGTAATACTTCATTGTACAAAAATACCACATCGTTTTTATCCATTACTCAGGTGGTGGGCATTTGGGTTGTTTCCAAGATTTGGCTATGACAAATTGCACTGCCATAAACATGAGTACACATATATTTCTATGGTTTGATGTTTTCAGTTCTTTTGGGAAAATACTCAGAAGGAGAATAGCCAGGTTGAATGGGAGTTCCAGTCCTAGTTTTTTGAGGAATCTCCACATTCATTCCCATAGTGGCTGTATCAGTCTACATTCCCACCAACAGTGAAAAAGAGTTCCTTTTTCACCAGAGCCTCTCCAGAATTTGTTGTTAGTTGGTTTCTTTATGATAGCCATTCTTTGTGGGATGAGATGACATCTGAATGTTGTTTTAATTTACATTTCTCAAATGGCCAGTGCTGTGGAACATTTTTTCATGCATTTATTTGCCATTTATATGTCTTCTAATGAGAAGTGTATATTCAACTCAGATGTCAATTTTAGGATTGTATCTTTAAATTTTGGAGGCCCAATTTTTTTTTTTTTTTTTTTTAGTTCTTTATATAGTCTAGATAGAGGACATTTGTCTGAGTGATTATTGGTTAGGATTTCTTTTTCCCAATTTGTGGGTTGTCTTTTCAATCTGGTGGTGACATCTTTTGACATGCAGAAACTTCTCAATAAAGTGAGATCCCAGTTGTTTATTCTTTGCAGTATTTCCCATGCTGTTTGGTTTTGTTCATTAACTGTCTGCCTACCCCTATGTCTTCAAGATTTCCACCTAATTTCTCTTCTAGGAGATTTAGAGTTTCTGTTTTAATATTTAGATCTTTAATGCATTTTGACTTTATTTAGTGCACGGTGATAGACCTGGGTCTAGTTTTAGTTTTTGGCATGTGAAGAGCCAACTTTTCCAGCATTGTTTGTTAAAGAGCCTATGTTTTTTCCAGGGAACATGTCTTGTCCCTTTGTTAAAGATAAGATGGCTCAATGTGTTTGTAGGTGTATTTGCATCTTCTAATCTGTTCTGTTGATCCTCAGGTCTGTTTTTTTGTCAGTACCATGCTGATTTTATCACAGTAGCCTTATAGTATACTTTCAAGTTAGGGATTGTAATGCCTCCTTCCTTGCTTTTGTTGCCTAGGATTGCCTTTAATATTCTAGGTCTTTTCTGGGTCCAAATAAAATTTAAGAATGTTTTCTCTAGCTTTGTGAAGTACACTGATGGTATTTTGACAGGGATTGCATTAAATCTATTTTAACAATTTTGGAAGCATGGCCATTTTCAGTGTTGGTTCTTCCTGTCCAGGAGCAAGGAATATCTTTCCACTTTCTGAAATCTTTCATCTCTTTTTTCAAAGTATTATAACGTTCATCTTATAAAGTTTTTACTTTCTTTGTTAGATTAATTCCTAAATATTTAATTTTTTGGATGATTTTGTGAAGGGTATTCTTTTTCTAATTTATGTCTCAGTGAATGTATTGTCTATGTAGAGAAATGCTATTGATTTTTGGGTATTGACTTTGTATCTTGCTATGCTACTGTATTTCTTTTTAATTCTAGGAACTTCTCAGTGGAGTTTTTTGGGTCTTACTAATAATCTTATAATTTTCAAATAATGATAGTTTAACTTCTTTATCAATTATTATTCTTTTACTTCTCCTTCTTGTTTAGTGGCTTTCACTATAGATTCCAGAACTATATTGAATGGGAGTGGCAGGAGAGTACATCCTTATCTTTTACTGATTTGAATGTAAAATATTTCAGTTTTTCCCCATTTGGAATTATGTTGGCTGTTAATTTGTCATAGATGGCTTTTATCAGATTGAGGAGTAGGCTATCTATTCAAATTTTCTGTAGGCCTTTGATCATGAATGAGTGTTGGACTTTGTCAAAAGCCTTTTCTACATTGATTAAGATGATCATGTGGTTTTTGGTTTGGGCTCCATTAATATAGTGCATTACATTCATAGATGTGTTGAACCATCTTTGTATCCCTGGGATGAATCTTACCTAGTCATGGTGTATAATCTTCTTGATGTTTTGCTGTATACTATTTGCTCGTATTTTATTGAGGATTTTTGTATCTATGTTCATGAAGGAGACTGGCATGCAATCCTCTTTTTTTGCTTGAATCTTTCCCTGGTTTTGGTATCTGTATAATACTTGCCTCCAGGAATGATTTTGAAAGTATTGCTTTCTTTTCAATTTCTCTGAACAGTTTTAGAAGTATTGGGATTAAATATTCTCTAAATTTCTTGTAAAATTCAGCTGTGAATCCATCAGAAATTGAGATTTTTTCATCAGTAAGATTTTTTTTTTTAAATTACATTTTCAATTTCATTGGTTGAGATTATCTTTTTCAGGTTACCTAAGGGTTTATCAATTTTATTTAATCTTTCAAAGAACCGGCTTTTGATTCACTAATTCTTTGTATTGTTTTCTTGGTCTCAATTGCATTAACTTTCACTCTAATCTTTATAATTTATTTCCATCTTCGGGCTTGGTTTGCTCTTCTTTTTCTAGAAGCTTGAGGTACAACATTAGGGTATTTATTTGTTCTTGTTCTGTTTTCATAATGTGTGAGTTCACTGCTATAAATTTTCCTTTGAGAACTGTTTTCATTGCATCCCACATATTCCAGTAGTCTCTGCTTGAATTTTCATTGGATCACAGATATTGTTTAATTTCTTGTTTATTTTCATCTTTATCCTATTTTTTTTTGTTAAGGAGGGTATTATTTAATTTCCATATGTTTATGTGGTTTTTGTGGTTTCTTTTGTCGTTAATTTCTAGTTATATTGTACTGTGGTCAGATAACATGCATGAAACAATTTCTGTTTTCTTGCGTATACTTAAGCATGACCTATGGACAAGTATGTTGTCTATTTTAGAAAACATTCCATGTGCAGCTGAAAATAATGTGTATTCAGTTGTGGTTGGGTGGAACAATCTGTATATGTCCACTAAGTCCATTTCTTCAAAGGTTTGGTTAAGTTCTGCTACCTCTTTGCTTATTTTTAGTCTGCTTGACCTATCTTTTTGAAATAAAGGTGTGTTAATATCTCCTGATAAGATTGTGATATTGGGTAATAGATTTTTCATGTCCATTAGACTTTGTCTTATATAGTTGGGTGCTGTCATATTTGCTGCATGCATATTTATGGCTGTTATCTCTTCTTTTTGAATTTTTCCCTAACCAGTATATAGTGACCTTCTTTATCTTGTTTGATCATTTTTGGTTTGAAGTTTAGATTGTCTGTGAATAAGATAGCTACCCATTTTTCTGAGATCCTGGAGCATGTAGTAGTTTTTCCATCCTTTGACTTTCAGCCTAAGATTTTCTTTATGGGTTCAATGTGTTTCTTTTTTATGTGTTTAGTACAGGGTGTACAGGGTCTCACTACACAGATCAGACTCATAGTGATCCTCCTGTTTTCAGCTTTCCAATTGCTGGGATTACAGGCATGTGCCACCAGGCCCAGTCTCAAATGCTGTCGCAGCACAATGTGGGGGCATAGCCAAGGATCAAACTCCAGGCCCCTGTGTCTGCCTAAGCAGGTACTTAAATGCTGTCGCAGCACAATGTGGGGGCATAGCCAAGGATCAAACTCCAGGCCCCTGTGTCTGCCTAAGCAGGTACTTTAATAAACTTAGCCATTTGGCCTCTCCTAAAAGTATTTCTGATATACAGCATATTGTTGGATTTGTTTCTTGATGCACTCTGCCAATTTATTTCTTTTAATTGGTGAATTCAGTCCATTTACATTGGTGGATATAATAATTATTTATTTATGTCTGTTATGTTATTTTCTTGTTGTTGGTTTCCTACTTTTTGCCTGTGTTTAATTGTTTGCTGGGTTCTTTCCATTGTCATTCTTGGAATTGTGATCATTTTGACCCCTTTCTAAAATAGGTCTGGTTTAGTTGTCATGAACTTTTTAATTGTTTTTCCTCATGGAAGTATTTTACCTCTTCATTAAATTTTAAAGAGAGTTTTTCAGAGTATATCGATCTGGGTTGCAAATTGTTTTCTTGTAGAACTTGAAATACTTCATTCCATGCTTTTTTTGACTTGATGGTTTATGAGGTAAAATCTGCTGCTATTCTGATGGGTTTCCTTTATTTTTTTATTTTTTTTTAAAAAGTACGATGTAAATATATCTTGATAATTCTGTAACAAATAAACTACATGGATTTTGCTCTGACATAACTATTCCCTGCTTAGATATAATAAAAAGAAATTAAAATACCTGTCACATTTCTACTTTCTTTTTCACTTCCTCCTTTTCTACAACCTCATTGAAGTTTGCCAGGGCTTTGGATGCCAGTATTCTCCTTTCTTCTGTACTTACTTCAGACTGCAAACTGGTCTGTGGCACTGCTCCAGACAGATCTTTGCTGTCCTGTATATCAGGTCCAACCAGCAACTGTGCCTTTGACTGGAGTCACAGTCCAAATGTGTGCAGTGAGTCTGGCCCTCTTCCTTGCCAGAGTCTGGGTGCCAGCCACCATGAGGCCCACACTGACAGTGGGCCCCTTGCTGGTAGGAGGGATCAGGGTTCTCGGAGACTGTCTTAGTTACTTTGCACTCCTTGCAGGGACAAATACCTGACACTCAAAATGAAGGAAGGAAAGGTTTACTTAGCTCACAGTTACTCCAGGGTTCTGCCCATATTCTGCTGGCTCCAAAGCAAACAACAGCAGTTCATGTGGCAGAAAACAATGAAGAGCTGAGAAGGAGCAGCAGCTGTGGCATCCATCAAGCCTCTCTCTTCCTTCTGAGCTGACTTCGAAGACCTGCACTCCACAGTGAAGATCAGAGCTCCTGCATACTGGCGCAGCTGGCAAAATCAATCTCCTCCAAAGACTGAGATTTCTCCATGGCACTGGGCAGCAGGAAACCAGGTGGGGAGGCTTCTTGCCTTTGTCAATTCCTGGGCCCTGCCCACCTGCAGTGCTAGGCCCCCATGCTGACATCTGGAGCTGATTCAGCCAAGGTGACACAATGTATCAACTAACACAGAGACATTTGTAAAGGTTGGTGTAATAGGTTCCCTGGGGTTGTGTGAACACAACCACAGAGAAGGTTTGATTCCACTGTATTTCCTTTGCAGTGTCCATCCTTTGGTAGAAGGGTGATTCATCTTTGTGTACTGCTAAGTCACCACACTTAGGCTGGTTCCAGAAAGAAACGTACTGCAAACCAAAGCTTTCTTATTGAGATCCAGAGCTGGAGACAGTGGGATGTAACAGTGGCTGCTGGGCTTCTACTGCTGCACCTTGTGGCCCAGTAAATTCTGGGCAGCCACTGTACACGAAGTCTCCCCTTGCTCAAGGAGAGTCTCTGCTCTCCTCAAGTCCATGTCACTGTAGCTGAGCCGCCTCTTCAGAAGAGTCAGGGGCTGAAGGCACTCAACATTCTGCCTCTTCCAAAAAGGGTGAAACTCTTGATCATTGGAAAGAATCACAACTCAATTCTCAGACTCTGTTGCCACTGCAGTAGAATTAAATGGGTCAGCTGTGTCACTGCGGTGCCACAGTAACTCTTTATCCAGGCCCATTGTGACCATCTCAGAGACAGTTTTTTTGATTTTATCAGAGTTTCCAGACCCTGCTAATCCATCCTTTACCACTATTGGACTATTCTCAGCCAAGTGCAGTAGCAATTTGCAAAATAGGAGAGTGATTTTTGGCACATACTGTAGAACTCATGCCTCATAACCATGAAGTAGATGATGCTGGTGAATTAGGTACTGGGCTAAGGTGACCGCTTGTCCTTTTGGGTCCCAGCAAGAGTAGATATTGCGGAGAGGAGTCAGAAACTGAGTAAATTCCCATACTCAGAGCAGCTGCCTTCTGGTTTTTATGGAATTGGGTTGCTTTGATAGCATAAATATAATTGCTTGATCAGCAGTTTTTCTTCTTGCAAACGCTAAATAACATGCTATTAGAATACCTTTCCCACTGGTGCATGGAGGATCTTTCCTGCGGTATCTGAAGAATCACCTCACACACTGTCCAGGAGAGTGATATTCCTCCCTGGGATGCTCCATGGCAGGTGGGAAGTCCCTGGCAGGCACACAGGTATACAGTGGATGGAGAAAGGCTGCTGCTCATCTGGTCATACTGTTTGGCCACGCCCTGCAGGACCTTGGACGGCTACTTTTCCTTCTCATAAGGCACATGTCATTACTTCACCATATGTACGGTCGCAGTGACAGATGCTACACCAAGATCCTTCAAGCCAAAATTATAGAAATAAACTTGTTTTTTGGAGACAACATCTCACTAATTGGCTAGGTCTCAAACTCTTGACACTCCTGGTTCAGCCTCCCAAGTGCTCAAGTTACAGGCGTGTGCTACCATGCCCCGAAAGCTCATACTCTTGTTGAAGCATGGAAACACATCTAAATGATGGCTGAACTGGTAAAAATAGGATGTAGATTTTCCACTGCGAGCCTCCATGAATGCTTCAGGAAGGTACATGAAGCCACTTTCTTGTTCCAGACACTTTTAACAGCTAGCATGTTCGCCAGGTCGCTGCAGGTTGACCATTGTTTTTATGCTATGCCTGAAGAACTGGTCGGTGATGTGGTACTTCTGGAGGAGCTCGGAGGATGGGTGAGCCATTGCCAGGATAGTGTCAGTGACCCAATGGGGAATATGGTTGTTCATTGAGAGGCACAGCTCCTGCAGCCATCATAATCTCCAAGGTTCAGACGTCGCAGCAGGCAACTACAGCGCAGACCTCTTTTATTCTCTCTTTTGCCTCTTTTACTCTCTTGCCGGCTCTTTTACTGGCTTTCTCTTGCGCGCGCTCTCTCAGACGGTTCCGTTGCTGTATCCTCCGTCGGGTTTCCTTTAATATGATCTGTTTATTTTCTATAATGTCTTTTACTATGTTGTTCTTGTGTTGAGTTTGTGGGATCTTGATTATTATATGTCTTGGTGTAGTTTTAATTAGTTTGATATTATTTGGAGTTCTACATGGCTCAGTTACTTGAATGACAGGTTGTTACCACATATTTGGGAAGTCTTCTGCTATTACTTCTGCCCATATTCTTTTTACATTATTTGTGTTGGCTACTTTTTTTCTCTTTGATGTCTATTAGTCCTATGTTGTTCATCTCTGCATCTTCTTGCAGCTCTGGAATCATTATTTCCTGGGTCCTAGTTATTTTTCAGGGATCTTTTCTTACCTTTTTACTAGCTGCAATGGTGTCTTCAAGGTTTGAAAGTCTATCTTCACTTTCATTCAAATAGTGTTGCCAACTTGTGATGAGGTTTTAATTTCCTGTATAGCTTTTTGTATATGCTTCATGCATTCTGTTTCTTTCCTATATTGTTCATTCAAGATTTCCATCATTTTTCTATTCTCTATTTTTTATTAGTGTCTTCTTTAGAAGCATTTAGTAATTCTTTCATAATTATCATTTCTTCATTTACCTGGTAGATGATTTCTGATTTGATTTCCTCTTTACACTTCTACAGTTGTTTCTTTACTTCAGTTGCTTTTATTTCAGTGATTTTGTGTGTGTGGCTTCCAATTTCTTATATGCTGATATATCCTGGTTTTTTTTTCTGGGTGGGCATGGGGCCTGAGAATGCACATTGCTTCTTCTTTTTGTCATTTTCTATTTCAGAAATAACTCTTTATTTTGATTTCTGCAACACCTTTTTATGACAGTTTGATAGTAGGTAGCTGTACCACTATAATCAGAGCTTCTCTGTAAAGACATTGTTCTTTAGTTATCTCTCCAGTGTCAGAGATTCTTGTTTTTTGTGTGTCCCTGAATTTTTCCTTCTCTATTGATTGTGAGATATTGGTTTCCATTTGGCACTGCTCTCTGTCCTTCAGTATAGGGCTTCGGTGAGGTTATTACCCAAGCACTTCCTGACATTATTAGCCAAGGGAGAACATGTGGTTAAGGCAGATATGGTTTCCTATTTACAATAGTACAATCAACAATACTAATAACAGGTAGTGAAATTTATAAATTGACAAACATTTGAAAGTTTGTACTTTAAGCTATGGGGCGAACATTACAGGTGTATAACAAAGCAGTTCTTAAATTGGGGATTTGTATTTAAGTTAGCTCCCCTGAGTAATGTCCGGGCACCTCTCCTTCATGTACCTAGAGTTTTCCAGGCAGACTAGCTCACTGTAGTTACTTGTCACCTCTGTGCCATGAGGATGCTCCCACTGGTGTAGGCCTTGGTCTGGGCCCTACAAGGCCTAGCAGTATACCTCAGCTCACCAGGTCTAGATCTACCAATTTGAACTTGACCAGTCCTGCCTAACTTGTACCTGGCTGCTGTGCTTGGCTCTTTCCTCCTGTGCCCTGTCAAAGTGGACCTGCTGGGCTCTGCTGGCTGCTAGGCTCTGTGACTCCTTCTGGGTGTAGCTTGATGAAGTGACGTGAACCCCCTGGGCCACTGTCTGCTGGGCTTCATGGCTACTTCTAGGCATGGCCCACCAAGGTGGAGTGGACCCTGATTTTTTTTAAAAAAGAATAAATATGAGCTTAGCTATTCTTGGGAGTTTAAAATATGTATTGGGATAAGGTTTTTTTTTTGTTTGTTTGTTTTTTTTTGTTTTTTGTTTTTTTTCACGGAATGAGGGATTGAACTCAGGTCCTTGTGCTTGCCAGGGAAGAGCTTATTCCACTGAGCTACCTCCCCAGCCCCTGGATTAAGTTTTTTGAGAAAGGAGGAAGAAATACAATTAAATAAGACTGATTTAATTAGCCTGAGGGCAATTCATTCTCAATCTAGGACTTATTGTTTGGAATAATGACTTGGTAGAGATATGTGGTTTGTTGGATTGTCTGATCTAAACATGAACCTGAAGGTGGCTTGCAGATAACATGTAAGATTAAAATGCTAGTACCACTTCCACTTCACTCTGAAGAGGTAGGAGTAAGAAGCTCCTTGAAATGGGAATGTTTGGCTCAAAATATGTAATGTGCTCAGCCACCCCAGCCACTCAGTCTAGAAAACATGGAGGGAGTCCTGTAATGAAACAGGGGTGAGAAGCATAACACCATCCTTGAAGGCATCTGAGTTGCCAGTTCTCTGTAGACCGGATATAATTTAGGAATGTTTCAGTGCAATTGGGCTTCTGATCTCAATGGGAATAATATCATGTGGAGTTACAGAGAACAGGTGGTGGTGCAATTACTATAATAAAATCATGTTTAAAATGCTAATTAGAGGATTTTGACCTGCAAGAATCTCTGGCAATGACTCCTTAGAAATGAAATAGATGGACAGCCTAGTAAGTGTTTCCTGAAATACATAGGCAGGAAAAATTAGGTTGGCTGGGAAGAAAACTAATTAGAATTACCTTACGAGAGACTTATAGGCTCACATCCAGTTTCTAAAATCAAGCCAGTGCTCAGGCCCTAAGTCCGTTTAGTTAAGGAGAGGCAAGTTCCTTTTGAGGAATAGCTATGCAGAAAACTACAGAACTGCCACCACATAATGCTGATACCATCTACTAGGATGACTGTGAACTGGTAAGAAAGGAACTTAGCTCTTGTAGGCTTTATTAGATACTGGGTCTGAATGTAAGGTGATCCTCAGAGACCTAGGATGACAGCAGAGCTTAAAAATTAATAGTAGGAGCTTGCGGAGCTCGTACTGTAGTCGGAGTCTTGGCCAGGGTTTTGTAGAAGTGTATCTGATGGGAACACGAGAGTCCTCAAGTTGTTTCCTTAGTTATAAAATATAAAGTACACCTAGTAGCCTGACACTTCCATAGTGGTTTGTTGATTTGTGAAATGGGTTCTTTCATGTGATGCACAAAATGATGGCTAATGAGTTAGGTTTCAGTGAGAAATCAACTGATTACCAGCATTTTATTGGATTCATTAATTGATAAATTATGCTTTATTTTAAAGAGAATATAAACAATAAAAGTGGTACAGCATTTTAAAGTAAGAGGATGAGAAATTAACAATGGTTTTTATATTGAAATTGATGAAATATTTTATAACCTCTGCATTATGTATATGAACTTTTTGTCTAGATAAATAAGAGTAAATACTAAAGGTACAAGGGATGGACTATGATAGCTGTTCTTCTGATGGTACAATCTTCCTCAACATTTTCTATTCTGTTCTCCTTCCCAGAAGAAGGGGTGACCTATGTAGAGTAAGTTAGTAGAGCATGAGTTTAAGGGCATGAGTACTAGTTTTGGTCATGAGAATTCTTTGTAGGCCTGGTTGTCTTAGGTTGCATACCTTGGCTGGGACCTTTATACACAATTCTGTTCTTTTGGGTTCTGGATATCACTCCCTGTTGTTATTACATTTGGCATATCCTAAAGCGAATGTGCTATCCATGTAAGTATCTACCTACTGGTACAGTTGTTTGATGTTACAGTACAGTGACAAGAAAAAGATGAATAAAAACATTATGTGCACTTATCCATACTTGATGTCATAATGGAAGCTGACCTTTTAAATAATCAAAATGATTAAATTATGTATGGTAGAAATTTGAGATGTAAAATGCTTATGATATATTGTTATTTTCATACACTATAGAACACATTAGGAATAGTTTAGACCACTTTCATGTCTGAAGAAACTGAGAGACAAAACATTAAAAGACTTGATAATATCATAAATAGGGTTAGCATCTAGTAACTTTTATGGATATTTTCATTTCTTTGATTTATATAATAACAAAATTCAGCTATAGCTTTTTATCCTTATTATCAAATCTTTTCCATAAATCATTTTAGTCTGTGCTTCCTAGTTTTACAGAAATAATAATATTTATATAATCAATTTTTGGAAAGTGAGTTTTCAAATTTTCAACAAATTTAGTGAATTTTATGTTGTGATTTTATATTTATTCATTTTGTCTTCAGATTATACACTACATTTATTGATTTTTGTTTCTACATACCTAAAACTTAATAGTGTCCTGTGGAGAGTATAATTTCAATACAATATGTTTATCTAATAAATGTCTAACACAAACTGGGTAGGAAGTTAAATAAGTCTTCTCTGAATGTTCTATTTTCTCTGAATAACTTTGAATGGTCTTCTGTCTTTTGAGTTTGTTTCTCTGGCCATGCCAACTGTGAAGTTGGGAGCCTGTACTTTAATAACTTGTCCTTTTTTATCTTCAAAGTTTAGTTCACAGCAGCAGTCAACATTGTCTTTATAACCAGAAGCATACCTTCTTTAAGCTCCTTCACACTCTCCAGGAAAGCTTCTGTGGTTTCTCCATCTGCTCTGTAGTTACAGACTCACAATGCACACCTTTGAAATTCAGAACTGGCTCTTCACTGATCTCTCGGTACATCTGCAGGTGTTTGTGTGGTGTAATGAGATTTATTGATGGAATCTCTATCTTCATAAACAGCTCAAGAGTTTGGCTGGGGTTTTATCACCTATATTTTTTGTCAAGGACACTAAGGAAGAAGGGCTTACAGACCTGAGAGAGCCCCTGAGGACACAAGCTGATAGACTTTCATATGCCAAGTTCATCTTTAGTCTGTCCCTACAGGGCTGTAGTGTTCTACAGCCCTGGTGGCTTCAAAACCGTCATGGTTTAGAATAAATAATAATATGATACCTAATACAGTCTGGATCACTTACTTACTTTACTTTTAGTCAGACTTTCTCCTGAAAGAGAAAAAAATTAACTATCATATTCCCAATAAAAGGAGAACAAATGAAAGAAAACAAAATTAACTATCTAGGCCCTGTAAAGTGAACTACCAAATGGAATTCCATGTAGTGGCATTGTGTATTTAATTCACACCAGAATGTGTGCATGAACATATGGAAGGAAAACCTATTATCACACTGAAACTGTAACAATCCAAGCGACTGAAGGAACACACAAATTTAATTTTTTCCATGATTTTCATGCTGCCTCTGACTGTCTGCTAAAAGCACCTGCCTAATTTTGTTAAGTTTTTATAGCTTCAAATAACAGAAGTGCTCATCCTTCTCAGTTTTCACTTTTGGTTGTTAGATTGCATCTTTAACAAAAGGGAAAGTGACAGTTGTTAAGAAATGACCCCGTCCTTTGGTTACTTTCTTAAGTTGTTCCCAATATGGGGCCAGGCAAGTGAGAGTGATGGGAGAGACTTGAGGGGAGAGTGACAGACAAGATAGATGATCCATTTTGTATTTGTATGTACAGAATAGTTAGAATAGATATGCAGCTACTTTTGCTTAATTCAATGAAAAGAAAGATTTGTAGTAATAGTGCTCGGACAAGATATCCTGTCTGCTTCTTGTACTATGGATAACCACTAAGAAGATAACAACATACAATGTATTAATTATTGAAAATGTCCTATTAATCAGCTTTAAAACTGTCTCATTGATTTTTTTTCAAAGTTTTATTGATAAACAGATAGCAATGAGACAGTTTCAAATCAAATCAGAAGTACAGTTTCAACAAATATTACACTGCATATATTCTTCTTAGTGGTTAATTGCTGTACTATCTCATTGATATCTGTTTCTCAATAAAATTTAAAAAATTTTAAAAAATTTAAAATAAAATTTAACTCCAGCCCTGCTGGAGTTTTAAATACCATCAGGTAAGTAGATGCCAGAGGAACTAAATGACTCTATTTGTAAATAAATATGTAACAGATAGATAAGTAATCAACCAGGACAGGACTGCTTATGGTGTTAACATCTGATTACAAAAGTTGTCATCTTGTGTCCACTCACTGGGATATTGGTTATTCTTCCTGTAACGCTTCGGGGAGTATGAAAGAACTACTTACAAGCTTACATCAGAAAGATACCCAGATCCCAAAGATCAAGGATAAATTGCTTTCATTTTGCATCAACTACTATTGTCTTGGCTTGTCATTATGATTCTGATAGTCAAAAGAATTGCCTAAGTTAAAGTACAAGATACTAAAAGTGAGGGATAAGAAAGGAGAGGCTTCCATGGCTGTCAGTCGCTAGTGTAACATTACTCCTACTCTCCAGAGACAACTTAGTCATGTATTTTTCTTCGCATGTTCACATCTATGCATAGGGTAAATTTGTAAACAAGAACCTGTCTACATCTTCTCAGGAGATTGCCATTTTCTTGGAATACCAATGGGGTAAGGAAACAGGCAATGCCCAGAAGCACTCAAGAAGATAACTTATGCAGTCAGTCAGCAGACACAAAGAATTAGTAGCTCAGATAACTTATGTGGTTAAACTATTGTCTCAGGAAATACACCTGCCCTAAGGTGAAGATGAGTACCTCTCTCGGCACACATTCCAGAGGGTTGTCAGTCTTAGTAGGTAAAAGGGCCCGCCAATTCCTGTGTGGTTTGCACATAACAGTTGTGATGTCATCACTTCACAAAGGAGGATGTTAGCTGTGAGTCGGTTGAGATCGACACATCATTCTTCTCAGCAAAGTAGAAGCTGTGCTCTCTGGAGGCTCATACATCCCAGGCACATTTCTTTTTCTTTGCTGTAAATCAGTCACTATGTGAAACTGTGTTAACTCTAAGCCCCTAGAGTAAGCTGACAGTGCTAAAAGTATCAGCAGAGCTCCACAGATTGCCTATCTTACAGGAAGTGTTTGAAAAGTGGAAATTTGGTTATTCCTTTATATAACAGAGAAACAGGGCTCCTCTATTTGTTCTCCACATATTTTTTATACTTAACTTTAAAAATTTTTATTTTAGAAGAAAGTGATCGATGATGGAGAGTGTGCCTAAGGAGAGTCCCCTAGAGGGAAGACATTCTCTCAGGCTTTCGCAGAGTGCAAATTGGTCAAGCAATGGCGGTGACTCATCCAGATTGCTGACACTGAAGAAAGATCTACAAACTGTTGTAGATTTCAGGGTAAATCCTGAGGGGATTCAAATGACCTTGTCAAATACAAAAGGAACATTTTTAGTTATATGGGTTTTGTTTTAAATTGGTCTTAATCATCTAGCAGAAAAGTATAACTATGAGGTATAAAAAGTAAAGCCACGTTAATATGCTGAGCTGTAAAAGGCTCAAGTCAACAACTTCTGACATTGCCAGTCCTACAGATAACCCACTACTATTATGGACTACTGGACTATATTGGATTATTTTGCTGAATTCACACACCTACTATATTTGAATGGAAATGGAGCACCCATCTCTGACAAAACAAATATATAATATATAATATATAATAGCTATTTGGAGTATAAAATATAAAATATATAATATATATTACACATACATAATAAGATAGATATACAGCTACTTTCTCTTAGTTCAATGAGAAAAAAGATTTGTACTAATAATGTTTAGACAAGATATCATGTCTGCATTCATTGCAGTATGAATAAGTACTATGAAGACAACAATATGCAAAGTATTAATTACTGTAACTGTCCTAGTAACCTGTTTTGAAACTGTCTTATTGCTATTTCTTTCTCATTAAAATTAACATAAAAATAAATAAAATTTTTATTTTAAAGAGTAAAAAGCCACAAATAACAAGAAGAAAGACAAAACAAAAATAAAGCAACATAAAAAAATGGTACAGGATTTCAAAACAAGAATAGCAAATTAATGATTATTATTACATTACATATGGTTGTCATCAAATTGGTTGCTCAGATTACCAGATATAGGGCTGCAAGTTTGATCAAACAATTAAATATTCTCTTCTTTTCAATAAACTTAAACTTTTTTCCTTGTCCTTTTAATTTTTAAAATTTATTTTAAAGAGAATATAAAAATAATGGAAAAGACATTAGAAGTGATACATATATTAAAAACAACAAGATGAAAGGTATTCAACAGTTGTTATATTTCACATTTCTGTCTTCAATGTAGTTGCTCAGAATGCAGACATAAAAATATAAAAAATTAGACAGAGTAAACATTTTAAGGATTAATTGCTACCTTAAAAAATCTGATAGAAATTAGTAGTAGAATGACCTTACTTGTATGATGGTTACCTATGTACATACTTACACAATTTTTCCCTTTCCTTTTTTTCCCACCTTTTCTACTTTCCCTCATCTCAATTGTCTGTTCTTATATTCAGTTTCTTTCTATTTTACAATATATGTTAACTCTGAGATTTCATTTACTCTTTCAGATTCTTACTCTAGGAAGACAATATGATGTTTACACATGTAGGCCTGATTTATTTCACTCATGAGTGAAACCTCTAGTTGTATCTATATATCTATAAAAGCTTAGGTTTATCTTTTTTTATAACTAAGTAATACTCCATTGTATAAAAAAACCTCTTATTTATTTATTTATTTATTTATTTATTTATTTATTTATGTGTTAGGGAACAAACTCAGGTCCTGACACTTGCCAGGCAGACATTTTCACCTCTGAGCTTTCTCCCTCTACCACACATTTTTTATCCATTCTTCAGGTGATGGGCATTTGAGTTATTTCCAAGATTTAGCTATGACAGATTGTGCTGCTGTAAACATGGGTACACATATATCACTATGGTCTGATATTTTCAGTTCTTTTGGGAAAATACCCAAAAGGGAAACAGCCAGATTGAATGGTATTTCTAGTCCTAGTTTTTTGAGGAGTCTCCACACTGATTTCCATAGTGTTTGTCTATACTCTGACCAAGAGTGAGGAAGAGTTCCTTTTCCCCCACAGCTTTCATTTAATCCCACAAACTGTAAGTTGTGTTTGAATTTTTGATGGATTGTAGGTGTTGTTTAATGTCTTGTTTAATTTCATCTCAAACCCATTGGTTGTTGAGGAGAGTGCTATTTAATTTCCATATGTTTATGAGGTTTTTGTAGTTTCTTTCATTGTTAATTTCCAGTTTCATTGCACTATGATCAGATAATATGCATGGGAAAATTTCAATTTCCTTGCACTGACCTAAGCATGATCTATGCACTAGTATGTAGGCTATTTTAGAGAATGTCCCATGTGCAGATGAAAAGAATGTGTATTCAGATGTTGGGTGGAACACTCTGAAAATGTTCACTAAGTCAATCTGTTCAAAGGTTTGGTTCAATTCTTCTACCTCTTTGGTTGCTTTTTGTCTAGTTGACCTATCTCTTTGAGATAACGGGATGTAAATGTCCCCTATTAAGATTGTGTTATTGGTTGTTAGATGTTTCATGTCCTCTAAAATATGTCTTATGTAGTTGGATGCTCCCATATTTGGTGCATACATATTTATGATTGTCATCTCTTTCTTTTGAAATTTTCCTCTCATCAATATGCAGTGACTTTTTTAAAAATCTCATTTGATTATTCTTGGTTTGAAGTTCACATTGTCTGTGACCACAATAGCTACCTCTGCTTTTTTCTGAGTTCCTGGCACATGGAGTATTGTTTTTTGTCTTTGCCTTTCAGTCTATCAATTTCTTTTTGAGTGAATTGTACTTAATGTATACAGTATACTGTTTAATTTTGTTTCTTGATCTACTCTGCCAATCTATTTCTTTTAATTATTGAATTGAGGCCATTTGTATTGGTCGTTTTAATTGATATATATTTGTTGTGTTATTTTCCTGTGCTACTTTTCCAGTGTTTACTTGCTTATGCTGTTTGGTGGTTTCTTTCTGTTGTTCTTCTTGGAACTGTGATCATTATATTCTCTTTCTAAAATACCTATGAGTACTCTCTGTAGGATTGGTTTGTTCATGAATTTCTTTAGTTGTTTTTTTTCATGGAAGTATTATGTTTTTCCATTAATTTTGAAAGAGAGTTTTGCAAAATACATTGATCTGGGTTGAAAGTTGTTTTCTTTTGGGACTTTAAATACTTCAAACTCTTTTTTTCTTTACAGTATTGGGGATTGAACTCAGGACCTTGTGCTTACCAGGCAAGCACTTATTCTACTGAGCTATCTCACCAGCCCCTGCTTCAAGCTCTTCTTGACTTGATGATTTGTGCTGAGAAATTTGCTGTGGTTGATGGACTTTCCTTTAGAAGTGATTTGTTTGTTTTCTTTAATAACTTTTAGCATGTTGTTCTTGTCTTGAATTTCTGGGATCTTGATTATTATGTTTGGGAGTATATTTATTTCAGTTGATGCTATTTGGAGTTCTATATGCCTCACTCAACTGTATGTTTGATTCTTTTCCCATGCTTGGGAAGTTTTCTGCTATTATTTATTCAAATAGTCTTTTATGCCATTTGTGTTGGCTCCTTCTTCACTGCCCCCTCTCAGTCTTATCTTGTTCATCTTTGCATCATCTTGTAGCTGTTGAATTATTATTTTTCAGTTCTGTGTTACCTTTAAGAGATCTTTTCTTTCCTGGTCACTAGCTGCAATGATGTCTTCAAGATCTGAAAGTCTATCTTCAGTTTCATTCAAATGGTTTTGCCAGCTTTTAGTGGAATTTTTAATTTCCTGGATATCTCTTTGAATCTATTTCCAGTATGCTATTTTTTCTTATATTGTTCATTCAAGTTTTCCATCATTTTCTATGCTTCTCTATTTTTTATCAATATCTTCTTTAGATATGCACAGCAATTCTTTCATTATAATTGTCATTTCTTTTTTACCTGAGAGATTAATTCTAATTTGATTTTCTCTATACCCATCTAGGGTTGTCTCTTTACTTCAGTTGTAATCATTTCAGAAATTTTAGGGTTGTTACTTCCAATTTCTTCAATGCTGATGTTTCATATATTTGTTCTGAGTGGCCTGAGATTGCATTTTGCTCCTTTGTCTTGGCATTTTCTATTTCATAAAGAACTCCTTATTTTGATTTCTTTGATAATTGTTTTGAAATTTTGATAATAGGTAGCTATATTGCTGGATCACTACTGTCACAGCCACTCAATGAAGAGTCTTTTCTTCAGGGATATCTTCTGTGTGTTAGAGATTATTGATTTGTGTCTGTTCCAACATCTAGTCTTCTCAATTAATTGAGAGTGGGATGTTGGTTTTCATTTGGCATTGTCCTCTGTCTTTTGTTGTAGGCTTTAGTAAGATTATTACCCCAGGACTTCCCAATATTGTTACACCAGGGTGAACAAGTGGTTAAGGCAGATAAGATGTCTTAGCTATAGTAGTAAAATTAGAAATAATAATAATATTAAGCAAACTTTAGAAATTGACAAACTTTGTTAACTAATGTTTTTATACTTTAGACCATAGAAACAAAGACTATAGTTATATAATAAGACATATTGTAAATTGGGAGTTTCTATGCAAAATGATCCTCCTTGTTAGAGTGGATTTGCCCTGTGTTCCTCTGGCCATGTTATTTGCTAGTTTCCAGGTGCATACATCTGGTTTCCTCTGGCCAAGCTAGTCACCCAGGGTTCTGAGCATCTCCATGACATTCCCTCTGGAGAATGGGCCAGATACCTGATACCTTTGGGCAGTTTAATTCCCCAGAATTCTGTGCATATCAATACAGGTCACCATATCAGTGACTGAGCTATATCCACAGAGTTCAGAACACCTCCATGCTGATCCCTGCTGAAGAATGGGCCAGGCATCTAGATTTGTCTGGGCAACGTAGTTCTCCAAAACTCTGCTTAATGTTTTTCACTTTCTTTGAACCTGAATTTGCTGAGAACCTACCCTGGTCAGATCTTCGTACTTGTCATGGGGTATAAAAAGAAAGGTATGAGATAGCTGGAACTTACATCTTGCATTTCTTGTACTTTCCAGACCCTCGACAGCACAAAAATACTTCTTCTGTATCAAAAAGGGATTATATCAATTAGTTGAGTGATCAACTCCTGAAGTAACTTGCAAAATTGTGCACATATATCCTATGCAGAGAAGATTCACAGCTTTCATCAGAGTTGCAACTGGGGCTTACAGAAGTGTGTGTGTGTGTGTGTGTGTGTGTGTGTGTGTGTGTATGTGTGTGTGTGTGTGTGTTTTACTAGGGAATGAACCCAGGGACTTGCAGATACTAATTAATAGCCCTGCTACTGAGCTGCATCTACATCTCTTTTCATTTTATTTTGAGACAGAGTCTTGTTGAGTTTCCCAAGCTGCCCTTGAACTTAAATGTCCTTGTCTTAGCTTTCTAAATAGCTGGGTTTCAATTAAGTGCCACCATCCTGGCTAGGGAAAAGTCTTTTATAATTATTACTTCAAACAATTTTAGCATACATAGAAAATTTTTTTTTTCTGTATTTAGGACAGGGTCTACAGGGTCTCACTACACAGATCAGACTTGTAGAGATCATCCTGTTTTCAGCCTCCCAAGCGCTGGGATTATAGGTGTGTGCCACCATCCTGTCTCAATTGCTGTCTCAACCCATCTGTAGGGCAGGGCCAACACAGTACTGGCTACTGCACTGTGCCTAAGCAGGCACTTTAGTTGATGGAACTATCAGGTCAGCCCTTAGGAGGCATAGAAAATTATGATGAAATTGATAGATTTTACATATCAGTTTGTACTTATGAATCAATAGTTGGTGACTTTGAGATCAAGAAAGTGTAATTGTACAACAGCTTTTAACTTGTGCAGAGCAGAGCATCTTGTTAGCATATTTCCCTGGGCATCTGGGGCTTTGTACAAGAAATGATTGCTCAATTCATTGTGTAGATAATAACATAGGAAGTAATCTGATTCATCAGCTACTTAGAAGTTCTGTAAAACAAAATAATTTGATTCATCACCTAGTAATCAACTTTAAAAACATCTACTAGTTTTGTTCATCATGTAACTTTATTTTGACTTTTTAATTATTAAGATGTTCTTTGGTATATTTACTCTAACTACCTAAAATAGTGTGTATTTTTAAATTTTGCAGTAAAAATAACCAATATGATTATTTTTTAGAAAGGCAATTAGCAAGTTCCTAAGTTGGGTACTGGGATTACAAAGAATAGCCATTATTTTTCAAAACAATATAAAAAGCTCACAACATATAAAATAATTCAAATTTTGCTTACAATTTTCTTAGGATTATTTAATTATTATAAAATATATTTAAGTAAATATTATTCTCCTTAATTTACAGAGAAGAAAATTATACTGAGAAAAACTTTGTTTTAATTATAATCTATTCTCTGAAATTTTTAGATACATTTAAATATTAGGTAAACAACATAGGTGTGTAAGTAAAAGCCTGCTTATTAATGAAAATCCTCATTAATAAAGTTCTCTCATTAGTGAAATCTAAAAATGACATTTGCTAAATATTTTATCTATTTTATTAATGAAGATGGCTTTAGTGCATGCAAATTCATGAGTTTTCAATAGGCATAGGAGCATAGTTTTTTTTTTTTTTTTTTTTCAGAGCTGCAGATTGAACTCAGGCCCTTGTGCCTGCTAGGAAAGCGCTTATTCCACTGAGCCATCTCCCTGGCCCAGAACATAGTTTTTGATTAAATGAATTTGTACTTAGTGTTTCTTATTGATGACATCATATCTTATATTTGCTCATTTAAACTGTCACAGAGTTTAGAAAAATGCTATTCATACTTCCTGGAAAATAAGCTGTTATCTTTTTTTTTTTTTTTTTTTTTTTAATATGTTTGGTACAGGGTCTCACTACACAGCTCAGACTTGTGATCTTTCTGTTTTCAGCCTCCCCAGCTCTGGGATTACAGGTGTGCCTGGGGGTGGGGTCAGTATGGAATGTGGTGTCTGGGATCAAACCTGGTACCTAAGCTTGCCTAAGAAGGTGCTTAGTCTGCTGAGCTATCTCACCAGCCCAAGCTGATATCAATAGGCTACTATTTAATGGACCTCTACAATAGATATTTTATAGACATGACAAGAACTTGTAAGATAAAGCTTTTGTGATAGAAAATAGTTTAGAGGAGGAAACTGTTGCTCAAAAGGTTGTACAATTTGTAGTTACTCAGCTCATGAGATGTTCACTTGAGATTCTAATTTAAGTCTAGAAAATTCTCCTATTTCCCATCCTCCATTGCCACTCTCCTAGGAGCAAATTTGGGGAAAATACTGAAGAGTGAAATTAACTGTTGTGACTCAGATTAGTTATCTGCCTACTGGGTCACATGCATTCTTGAAGACCAGTAATGGAAAGGCAGTGCCAGCTGAAACTGATAGGAAGTGACAAAGGTAGAGCCTGTTGCTGATTTGTTTTCCCATTTGTTCCCAGAGAGTCAATTTAATGGCTGTACAAGCACTATCTAAATGCGAAGAACTGTTTAGGGTCACTCAAAACAAATAACACTATTAATTCTAACTGAAGACAAGGAGAAAAAGTTTCTGAGCATATCTGCTACTGTGTTTTGCCTCTCAAAGTGATCAATCCAAAGTCATGGATGTGTCAATGAGTTTTTTTCCCATGCTGCAAGAGTCCTGCTGTTTGCAGGAGGGAATGCCACTATGGCAACTCTTGAGTGACTTGTTATAATTTTCTGAGTTTTGGCAGAGTTTGAGTTTCTGAGTGTGCTCTTACTGTGATTCCAAGCATGTGTATCTATTGCACATCTGTGTGTGTTTAGTAGCATTAACAAACATAGACATATGCAATGTATCAAGAGTTGACATTCACTGAATACCAAATAAATCTAGATATACTCATGCATGATAAATTTGATATCAAAGCTTCAAGAAAGTACCTCAATTTTACAAATGAAGAAGCTAAATCTCATGCCAATTAAATAATTTGCTCTCTACTAAGTACGATATTTTATTTTTACCATGTCCAGACACTAAACTTGTTTTCTGATGCAGACACAGACATACCCTGTTAAACACATTTGTGGATAATGTGATGGTCAGAACATTGGAGTATGCATTCCAGCTTTTCATTCAAATTGATTGCAGAATAAGCAGTCATACTATATCCTAAAGTAATTTCTATTCCTTCAATTAATTTTTATTTAGTTTGTATGAATCCACAACAGATTAGCCAAAAGTAATCATTGTCAATTACAATGTTGATTTGACACAGAAAAATTGAAGAGATGAGTTATGTTAATATAAAAGTAACCCATCCGCAAGTCACCTTTTAAATGGTAAAAAATAAGAGACCATCCTGCCCTCATTTTCTCTATGGCCACCTCTGAAATGTTATGGTGTGTTATGACATTTATAGCAAGCTAATGTGCAGCAAATGTTTGGACAGACTCTATACTCCCCTCCCTTATTTCTTTAGAAGAAAAACATCCACAGCTTTCATGTGTAAAAGGAAATAACAAGAGAAACTTTGTCCTAGAGATCTGAGCATTGGAAAAAGCATTTGATATTGAGTGTTAGAAAGTTTTTAATTTTCACTTACATCAGGACCAAAACTGATGAAAAAATTCCTGATCAAGGTAGGACAGAAGCAAGAACAATTTGAACCACAGAGGACTATAGAGGAGTTTTGTTACCTAATTCATTAACATCACCAAAGGGCCAAGTCCTGATTTCACAAGCACATACACTATTTCCTCTGGTGGGGCTGTGCAAAATAAGTTCTCAGTGCAAGCCATGTATTCTTTGGGCTCAGATAAGCAGGGAGCAGGAGCGACAAAGTAAATGGAATAAAGAGTTCCAATAAGAAGGAGTGTGGAGATGATTCTGGAGAAAGACAGGAATGCATCGCTTGAGCTTTCAAAAGCCTCCTCCACCTCGCCTTCTAGCTCCTGTGCTATTTAGAGAAAATCATCTCTAACCCATGGGAAGAAGATGCAATAGTCTGATTTTAGTTCTTCGGTTTACCCATCTTTATTTTGTGGCTACTGCCTACAGAAAGGTTAGTTTGGCTGCCTTCTCAGTAGGAATATTTAAACAAGGCAAAACAGGGCTGGGGGTATAACTCAGCGGCATAAGCACCTGCCTGGCAAGCACAAAGTCTAGAGTTCAATCTCAGTGCAACAAATAAACAAAACCTATACTAAAACAAGGCAAAGCAACAGTGAAAATTCTCTAGCTGGCACCTAAGTCTGTTATATGTATATCTGCTTTTCAAATAATCATTGTTAACTGTCTATAGCTTGAAGTTGGACAGAAGAAAAGAAAGTGAAGCTGAAAAGAATAGAGCTGGCTCTTGGAAGTAATTATAATTATTATTATTACACAGTGAGTGGCAAAGCTAGTGCTATAATATCATACTCAGTCTTCACAATGCTCTTGTGAAATAGGTGTTGTCCTGTTCAGTCATTTGGTGAATAAATGTAGATTTAGTGCCTAGTATGCAAGGCTCACTGGCAAATGACTTAAACTTTCCGAGCCTCAGTTTCTTCTTCTGTAAGCTGGGGAAATACTAATATACTAACTTGTCATGACAGCTAATAAAATGTTTAGGATCATGACTGGGACACTAAAAGCTGTTCAGTGGTAGCCCTAGTAGAGAAGTACAGAAAGATTAAACAATTTTTTTCCAGGCCACATAATTAGCATGTGGTAGAGGAGAATAATTCATATCCAAATTTGGCTGGTTCCCCTAATTGTTTTCTGCAATATTAAAAAGTATATTTATTTCGTTGTCTTAAGAAAAGATTATTTTGAAAACCAAATCCCACATTCTGGGTCAGGTTGGAAAGAAGAGCTGTTTTTATGTGGCTTCAAAGTCCAGATTTAGATTAGCTTTTAGATTGCTTACCTGCGCCCAATAGCAAGCGGGAGGGGTGAGTGAGACCCTGCTTTAAAGAGCTTGAACTCAACAAATACTTTCCTAGGGCACAGGGACACTTTAAAGATAGCTTAGAAAGAGTAAGTTGGAGCAGTCCTCTTAATTAGGCAGAATACTTAGGAGTATTAGTCCTGATTCTTATAGAAGCAGTGAACAGAAATTCAGCTCTAACTACCTTGGACCAAAACAGAGTCTGTTGGTAAGTGATATGAGTTAAAAGTGGGAGTGATACTGTACTTTTGAGACAGAGCAAAAAGTGGAATCAGTTAAACAGTGATATAGAACTCCTTTGGGTAATTTTTTGTCATGCTTCAATCTGTATTTTAGCTTTCATCAAGTACAAACTTCCAGAGAACTTGGTTACTGATGCTTTCTAAGTTTCATGCCTTGAAGCTTTCATACTCAGAGTCTGAATAATTTCCTAAGTTACCACTTGAAATTTTAAGGAATTACTCAGATTGACTTGATTGAGGCCTCAGAAACAAAGGCCAGGGAGCAGAGCAAGGCCTTACAAATCACTTAGAACTGGAGGAGTCGGGGGGAGGGAGGAGGGGAATGGGGAGGAGGGGGAGGAAGCGGAGGAGGGGGGTGGAAGAAGAGGAGGATGAAGAAGAGGGGAGGGGAGGGGAGGGGGAGGAGGTGGAATTCTCTAAAGGGAGGCTTATGCAGAAAAACTCTCCAGTATCCCTTGGGAAGCTCAGGAAATAGATCACAGGTAATTTCACCTTCAAAATAGGTTCACCAAATTGTAAATTTATAGTAGAAAGGATTTTTATTATCCCCAAAATGAAGAAGTGATATTTGTCTCAGTTGATAGATATGCAAATTTTCCCAAATGATTACTACATATTATATGTATGTACTGTATTGCAAATAAAAATATATTAACTTTTTTTTTTTTTTTTTTTTTTTGCGGTACCGGGGATTGAACTCAGACCCTTGTGTTTGTGAGAGAAGCACTTATTCTACTGAGCCATCTCCCCAGCCCCTTAACATTTTAATTTTTGTGAGGTTGAAATATGGCCTATGTATGAGGGGGTAATAAAAATATATTACATTACAGATTACTACCATAGAGGACACACTGTAGTCAGTGCCCCTCAGAACATTTCCTATTGATTCAAACACACTTATCCCACTGTCCTTTATACTTTCTGGAGCATCTCAAGAACTCCTCTTTTCTGAATATCTTTATAAAGTGTGATAAAAAAATACAGTGAGTGCTTCTGCTGAGCATTTCTGGAAAGGCAGGCTCATAAAATCATTACAGTGTGTCCCCATCCACTTTGTTCAGCAGATCTGGCTCCAGGTGACTTCTAGCTTTTCCCAAAAATGCAAATGACCATGAGACATAAATATGTTGAATTGATTCATGATATCAAAGCAACTCTGACAGTGTAACTACAGATAGGAAACAGGACTTCTAGAGCTGCTTCAGAAAGTGGCTAAAGCAGTGGGCCTAAGTCTAGGGTAGATTGTTTCATTTTCATGAGACTCAGTTTCTTCACATTAGTCTTGAGGATTTGATCTCCAGATTTGAGTTCATGAATATACATACAGGAACATTCAGCATTCTGTGACGATTAACTCCTGCTATAGGGTTTATGTCTATGTGTGTTGGTGCTGCTGGGCCTGCAGGCACACAGCTCGACACGCATGGGCACACATGAGGACACCTGAAGAGCACACTCAGAAACTCAAATGTGGAGTCCTTTTTTCCTCTTAGACTGAGAACCACCATATTACTTTGGAGTAGGTTTTCTGAAATTCATGAAAATGAAACTATCATATGGTTTCTCATTCCTTATAAGTGGTCTGCGGCATTTAGTAGAGAAAGGACACTTAAGGAGTTGCTGTAACCTTTAAAATTAATGGTTAAAAACACAGTTAAATTGTTTTATGTGACCCTGAGATTTCATACCAAAAATTGGCTGATCAAGTAAGTTCTTAAATTTATTTTTTGTTTCAAACTTCAAAACATGAAATTAGTGTATTCTCATCTTTTTTTCTGCTTTGTATTAAAATTTACCTTCATCAATTACCTCCACCATACCAGTGCAAACTTGTGTTCAAGGGACTCAGATAAATTCAAATTTATTATTTTTAAATGAGCTTTTTCCTATATGTTGAGTGACTTCCAAACCTGTGTCTCTAACCATGTATTTGTCTTTCTTACCCATTTTCATGGGAAAAACTGACATGGGAATATTCTATTTGCACCCATAATTCAACATTTGACCTCCAGCCCTCATTGGCCTCCTCAAGCTCTATTCCTCCCCTGGACTTCCTCAGGTTGATGACTTCATTTCAGTCACTAAGCTTTTGCCAGATTCCCCTGGACTCTTTTGTTACCCTACCAACACATCCATTTCCAGATCTTATCCATTCTGCTTCCTTTCTTTCCTGGCTCAGAGACACTGACTTGGCTCAAGTCCTCATCTATTCTTGTCTGAACTTTGCTTTAAAAGCTTTATATTTTGAAGTAATTCTGCATTCATAGAAAAGTTAACAAAAATAATACAGATGACCCATATATCTTTCACTCAGCTTCTCGGATAAAGACATCCTGCCTAACTTAAAGCATTGATCAGGATTAACATTGGTAGAATACAATTAGCCAAAGCTATAGCTTGTCTGAATTTCTCAAGCTGTCCTACTAACACATTTAGCTATACCAGGCTCCAATCTGTATCCCACCTTGCACTTAATTATTATTAATCCTTAGTTCTCAACATTCATTGACAGTTCCTCAGTCATTCCTTATCTTGTCCTTGACATTTTGAAGATTATGGAATGAATATTTTAATTTATGTTTTTGGTACAGGGTCTCACTATGCAGCTTAGACTCATAGTGATCCTCCTCAGCACTGGGATTGCAGGTGGGTACCAACACACCTGGACTCAGTCACTGGCTCAGCATGTCTGGGGCTGAATATGGCACCGCCTGTGGTACCAGGTATTGAACCCTAGTCCCTGTGCTTGCCTAAGCAGGTGCTTTATCCACTGAGCTACCTTGTCAGCATTAGAATGAATATTTTGTGGGACTTTATCTCAATTGTATTTGTCTGATATTTTTCATGATTAGATTGAGATTCTACATGTTTTTTTCATGAATTTTTGGTAGAAAATTATTAAACATCTTCTTTGCCACTAGTTTCTTTCTAGGTTCTCTGTTACAGTGCATATGAAATTATTCTTTTGAAGTACATATTATTCATGGCGATACATGTGCACAAAGAACATTGAAGAAGGCCCATTACCTTTGAAATAAAGTCCACATTCCTTAGCCTGGCATTCAGGGCCCTGCGAAGCCTGGTCCCAAACTTCATTTCCAGATCATCAATGGTCACACTGAACTGTAATCCTCAAGGCTAATGATCTGGCTTTTCTATTCTGTGCCCGTCTGTATGGCTCTCAGTCTACCCCATGTCTTATCTACTCCATAGAATATTTATTATTGTTATCATCTCAGTTTCACAGACAAATGAGCCAGGGCTCAGGAAGATTAATGAACTCACCCAAGGTTAACAACCAGAGCTGATATTTGAACTGTGATGGTTTTCCCTCCAGAAGTCAAGAGAAAAATTTAACGTCTACACATGAAAGCCACTTGAGTAAGGTTTGGGTCACATTAATGTTGTATTTTCTTGTAGAATGTAGCACTGTGACTTATGTGTACATATGGCTCCAATACATATTAGCTGAATGGATAAGTGGGTAGATATTGAACTTCAGGATAAAAAAGTGTAATGGTGACTGTGAAGAGTAGAGAGAAAAACATCTTCCTTATACTGTTACAAAGATATTTCATAGTGTGGGTTATAGTATAATTGTTTCTCCATGAGTAGGGCACCTTCCACACTGGAATCTGTACTTGGATTCCTTTGGTCAGCTTTGGAATTTACTTGCAGAAGACCATTTATTTTCTTAACCTACATTAAAATGACACTCCCTGCTAGCATGTGTCTGGTTGTGTGCTATGAAAGCCTGGAATTTAACACAGCAAAGCTGCGAGTCAGGAAACCATGAGAGAAAGGGAGAGCTGGGGAGAGCTTCCCAAGCTCGGAGAGAGATCTCTCTAAGCTCCTCCAGGAGAGCAGGGGGAGAGGCAGCTGCCAGGGGAGCAAAACAGGAATACAGCAGATTCTGTCCCCTGCACAAGGAGGTACTCTGCTGCTTCCTTCAGATGCCAGCTTGGGTTAAGCCAGGTTTCCAAAAGAGTGGCCTTATGCCTGCAAGGGCTTGAGGGCGGCCTGCGAGTGTCACTTCTTGGCTCCTGGAGGGCACTAATGACTTTCCCCAACAGTTTTGATTTGTATTTTAACTTTCTTTTACAGAGAATGTTAAGTATTTTGGGGGCTGTTTAATTTTCAAAACTCCTGGACACTATTTTAAACACTTTGCCTTTGTTTCTCAAAGTGTAGATTGCACTCATTTCTAAACTATCAAGGACCTGGGGGGAGCCCTGTAAATGCTGCTCCCTGTTTTGGATGGCTCCTTGGAGGACTACAAAATTGACAGTGTGTTGACAGTGGGAAAGAGGGAGAGTCATAAAATACGCTTTGATATCTGCTCGATAAATCACTCTCTTGCTTTTGTTTTATTTTTTTCCAAAGTGAAACTCCTTTGAGGGTGTGATGGCAGTACTATCAATTCACCAGAATCAAAATTGTAAAAGTTTCTCCTTTCCAACGGGGGAAAAACCTGAAATCTCTCTTGTAATAGAATATGATAGAGAATAAATTATCTTGAATTTTGGAAGTATGAAGTGCTTTTAAGAAAAAAATTGGCCAAGTATATTCATATCCAACATACATATCATCATGCTCTTTGCTTAAGAAAATAAACCGCAAGTGATGACTATATTTTCAGAGTCTTGTTACTTTAAGAATTGAGAAGAAGTGGATGTGCTTCAAATCATGTCGTTCAGTCATTTTGCTTTCAATTAAATCTAATGCCATTCAGTAATCTTACACTGATTCTTCAGTGTAAACATTTTTCTGTTTGTTTGCATATGCCAGGTTTTCAGGTAAAGTACACATTCTACCATGTGTTAGAGGGGAAGAGAGGGTAGAAATGAGGTTCTCTCACTCACTGAAAATAACGTGAACCAGAAGCTAGAGGCAGGAAATTTCACGTAGTCAAGTTGGAAAGAGGCTATGTAAGAAGTTCTCAAGCTCAGCTGCAGTGGAATCACAAGAAGAGTTCTTTGATGGTATGTTTAAAACATTGTTTCCAGGGCTACACCTGATGAAATCTGGGTAAAACTCTTCTGACAGATGACAACCTGGGCATCAGGATTTTCTAAACTACTCTAGATAATCCTAGTGTGCAAATCCACCATCCTAGAGTATATAAAAGGAAGAGAAAAAAAATGGAATTATAGTTTGGATCACGTACTGTAGTAGATTACATAGAAGACATGAAAATTAGACTTATTCATTATTTTCAATCAGTTTTATTAGTGCAGGTTTGTAGCGTATGCTAATTATTTTCCTTGTATAGAGCTGGTACATGTACATAACAGCTTAATTCTTTTTTGATTCACTTTTTCTTCACTCTCCCCTGCCAACATCATTTGGTTCCTTTCCCATTTGCAAAAGAGCTCTTTCTCCATTTCCTATAATTTATCTTTCATTTTGAGTTTTATTTATATTTTGAGCTTTGAAGTGCCCATAGGAAGAGTCACTGTGTAGTCATTTTTCGAGTGGGGAACAGAACAAAGTGGCTGAAAACGCTGACTGTGGAATGCACCTACTTGATTTTTAAGCCCGGCACTGCTGCTTGCTAACTGTGTGCCCCTGGGCTTTTGATTGTCTTAACCTTCTTATCTGTGTAAAATAATGATACTAATATTACATACCTTGGAGGTTTGTTTTGGCAATTGAGTCAGACAATTCATTTGAACAATCTTAAGGTAATAATTGTTCTAAACAAAGCACTTCATTAAAACCACTTTCATTCTTTCAGGACTGGACTTCAGAAAGATGGTCCTCACTTTAGTGTTGGAGATGGAACACATTCCCTCTTACTCATTTACTCACTCATTCAAAACATCTGTAGTGAGTACATACCATATGCTAAACACATCATAAATGCTAGACAAGAGGGCAAAAATAAAAACAGGTCCTTCTAGCAATTGAACATTTTTAAATCTCCCTCACAAAAACAAACTCCTTTGTTCCTTGGTATGACCAGTAAAAGGAAAGCAGAGATTTCTGAGGTCATAATACATACAGTATTAAAAATATTAATTTTGGGGGCCGGGGAGATGGCTAAGTGGAATAAGCGCTTCCCTGGCAAGCGCAAGGGCCTGAGTTCAATCCCCAGTTCAAAAAAAAAAAAATAATAATAATTTCAGGGTTGAAGCTGGAGAGGGAGGCAAATTACAAGATCAGAATGATGACTTGGTTTCACCGGGAGGGCGAGTAGAGGCCACAGTGAGGACACAAAGTAAAGAGGTGGGAGGTCCACAGAAAGTGGGGATAGTGAGCAGAGAGAATTTGCCCGTCTATCTATGCCCCTGAAGGCCACAGACTCGAGGGGCTCTGTGTGTCTGGTTCCCTTGCAAACCAAGGCATTTCTGTGGGGGTGAAGAGGCTGCTCCCTGATGGAGTGTCCTGTGTGGCATCTTTCCAGGTTATGGTTTCCTGAACACAGAGCTTCAGATGAGTCATACGGAAAAGGGAGTGAAAATGCACATATATTACAGAATGAGAACAGGCCAGTAAATGGGTTCACAGTGGTCCCTACAACAAAGGAAAGAGGTTTTTTGTACCCACAATTCCTATCTAATTTGTCATCCAAAAGAGACTTGGGCAAGTCATCCTCTTAAGAACTAATTTAACATCACACTATGTATAAACTATCCTAGCAAAAATTCTTCTAGCTTCCTGTTTCATGTAAGTGAAGAATCAGAAGTAGTGTCCTCTCATTGGTTGTACCCAATCAAAAGGCTTAGAGATCAGGTTAGGAATTAGGGTTAGGAGTTAGGATTCAATGGAATATCTTCTGTGTGGTCATGTGAATAACACCAGATTCAAATGAAGTATTGAAAATAGTATAGTTTAAGATTTTATGTCCCATCTCATCCCTCTTTTTTCCCCTTCCCTTCTCTCTTTCCTTTCCTTTCCTATCTTCTTCATAGTAAGTTTCTGTCAAGTACAAAATAACATTCTTCCGGTTGATTTTCTGTGATCATGCCGTCACTGTGCTGGGAGTGGTGCTCCATTTAGAGGGAACTTCACTCTATTTCCTCCTCTTTAAGGCTCCCTACACTCTGGAAATATGAATTCTGGAAGATGTATAGCCTGCACCAGAGCCCAATTTTCAGTTTCTAAGTATTAGGAGTTTATATACAAATATGAAAATGGTTTTATTAGTGTTTTTTGGGGAAAAAAAGCCACTAGAAAAACAAAGGGCAGAATTTACAAAAGTATTCTAATCCATTAAGTTATTTTCACTTTAGTCTCATGTAACTCATTTTCTCAACAAACATCACTTTCATTTCAAATCTCTTCAGAGACACTCTTATGAGTGGTGAGAATAGCTTTTCTTTAAACAATATGATTTGTTCCCATGGCCCTGATTGTAGGGTATCATATAATACCAGAAATCAACATGTCCTGATGTCCACATTTAGGTAAATTACAAACTGTTGTATCCAACGATACCATGCCAATATACTTTCCTTGCTAAGTGGGGCTTTCTGGCTGATATTGACCTACAGATAAGAACCTTGAGTTAGTTGTCTTCAGTTTGTCTGTTTGCTAACTCACAGTAGTGTAACTCCAGCTTGCTGATGAGTATGACAAGGAAGATGGCATCAAAGTCTCAGTAAAGTCACAATATATTACCCAGGGATGTGTCACCTTGTCTGAAAAAATTAGGCTAGCCTGACTGAGTACATTCCAAGCACTAGCATGGACCTTTTTTCTTTAAGGGGACCAAAAATAGGTCCTATGATAATCTCCTTTTTTCTTTTCAGCCTGAACCATGAAGAAAATGTTAAAAATTAACTCTGTCTTTTAAACACCTTATATTGCATGCAATCTCAGGGAATACAAAGGCGAATTATTAACTTAGAAAAAAATGGGATTAAGCAGAGTTTTTCTCGGAATTTCTTCCCCTTGCTTTCAGATAATTTACTAGAGTAAGTTTTCATAATGCCTCAGTTGAAATTTTAATAATATGATATAGGTAGTTGGGTTCTTGTGGACATTGGGTAATTTTGTCATGCTATAAACATCTAGTCTGTTGGAGGAGAACTTATGACCTAGCTTAAGCTGGCTCAATTAAATTGTTAGTAACCACCTTAGATAATCAGATTATCTATGTTCATCTCAGCAAAGGACAGTGGCAATATTTTTCCAATAAAGGATTATCTCTTTTACTCAGGGATGTACAAAGACCCTAAATTACTATATGGTATTCTAGGAATAAAGATGTACACAAAAATGTATGGTGTACCTTAGTGTAGAATAATACACTATCATGTACACAATGTAGAATAATATGCATGAAACAAAAGAACACATATGATACACATAGTCAGTGGCATGCAAAGCAATCCTGATAGTACTGACCACAGTTATCTGGAAATGAGAAGTGACATTGGTTGGTATCATGAGGGAAGCTTCACTGGTCAGTTAGGACATGAACTCCAAAAGAGAGGATAGAACTTACTTAAACATAAGGAGGCAAGAAGAATCAACATAGTTTACTGTTAGAGTGAGAGTTGTGTTTTCCTTCTTAATTTGCTTTCTTACCAGGCTCCAGCCCATGGTAGGGGACTGCACTTCACTGCACACGCTGCGGCAACAGGGACAGAATGCAAATATTTTTCCTCACCTCAGGGGAATGTTTCAAAACACTCTCTTGGAAAGGAAACTAATTTATTTGGTTGCTAATTATTTTGGCTCTGGTTTTAATGAGCCATCCACTGTAAAAGATAAAGAGGATAATCAGACTTCTTTCCCCTCTTTTTCTGTTGAAGTTATAAAAAGGTTATGGAAGAATAGCAGGCAATAGTTATGATCATGGGTGCTGATGCCAGACTCTGTGTTTATCTATATCTCTGCTTATTGAATTTATTTCCTTGATACAATTGTTTGTCCATGCCTACCCCTTGTGGTCCTTACCCATAAAGTGAGAATAATAATGGTGACTATTTAAGATTTAAATCATGGTATTATTCATATTATTATTATTGTTACATTGTTATTGGACTAGAAACCTGAAAACAAATGGTGAGTAGATGTTATGAACAGATGGATCACAGAGCCTTCCAAATAATTTCAGAAGAAATTGCATATGAAATGAGGTCCATGTGTGTGCTCTGTATGTGTGGGGGCAGGTGTGTATGTACACATGGGTGTGTGTATGCGGAGGAAAGATAGGCTGGAGACTAGGCTAACTTCTAGTTTGACAATGTCTGGTGAGAGAAAACCATCAAGAAAGATTTTGGTTTTGTTTCTGTTTCTGTGGTGATTAGAGATGAAGCCCAGGGTTGTACACATGGCAGATGTGATAGTTACCTGTCACTTGAGTAACAGTGAAGGTCGTATACCTTCCCTTTCTTCACTTGAGTAAGAAATGTACAACTGATTGGACCAACATAGCTGTGGATTTACTGAGTGGATTTACTGAAGACAGGAGACCCACCCTGGGTGTGAGTGACGCCAGGCATAGCACCACTGTTGTATCCTGAATGGAATAAAAAAGGAATGAAGAAATCTCATTTCTGTTTCTTCAGAGAAGCTCTAGTCTTCACATCCATCCTGGACATCATCTCCTGGCTTCCAGTTCAGACCTCTTGGCCTCCTGACAAGGCCTTGTATGCACACTACAGTGAGCCCCAGTCTTGGACCTTTGACTAGACCCTTCTGATCTCCAGCACACAGACAGCCCTTCTGCACTCTTCCCTACCTGACTGTGTCGGCAGCAGTTGCAAGCCTACCTTATCAATCATTTAGTTTTACATATCTTGTATTAAATGTGTTTCTCTAGTGAACATTGACTGATACACTAGACAAGTATTCTACCACTGAACTACACCCCTAGTCCAAGAATATTTTTAAAAATATCTCCCTCCTTTAGTTGATTGTTTTATCTTTGCCTAATGGAAAATCCTACATTTGCTTCACTCAGGCACCACCAATTGCTCCTGAAACTCCTCTAGAGAAGAACATTATTATATCTGCCTTTGTGTTTTCTTTACCAGTTGAGTCTAAAGAAGCAAAGACTATTAAAGCCACAGGAACTTAATTTGTATCTATCAATTTTTTCTAATGTGAAAACAATGAGCTCTGAAAAATAATCAATGAATAAATTATTTATTAAACAAGCAACAACATCCCAGAACACTCGTTTGTACTGGACATGAAAGGGTTGCTGCTAGAGGAGGGAGTGAGTCTTCATTTGGAAGAAATACTTGTTCCATGGACAATTGAATGGGTGTCATGCTATTCTGTGCTGGCCTTGGACCTCACGCCATTGTTATTGTTTGGAATGCAGAATTTTAG
>NW_004524585.1:14330613-14347538 GCF_000260255.1 Octodon degus | reverse complement strand
CTTTGCCAAGCTTGTTTCAAGTAGGTGCTTTAGACCACTGAGCCATCTCTCCAGCCCTAGAATTTTAGATTCTTATATCCAGACTTCTAGTGCCAGAACCTCCATGTGCAAAGTTCAGAGATTCCTGTGCACACTGAAGTTTAAAAAGTCCTGCTCCAGCAGGCTTTCAGGGGTCACATACCTTCCCAGAATGCCAGCCTCACCACTCTGGAGTGGTGATGTAGGCCAAAGAGCTCTGCTTGACATTTATCTACACAAAGGAAGGATATCAGAAAGGAGATATGATGCTAATGAGTGTGGCAATTACAGATAAACTTTCTTCTTTTGAGTTAGCAGTTGAAGAAATATCCAAAGAAATGTGCGATTCTTCATCTTAAGATCTTTTATACCCTCAGAGCTCTTGAAGTGAAAGATGCCTCTGGAATGTGCCATAAATTTAGATTCCTTAGAAATTTAGATCAAAGGTGAGAGTCATCAAAGTGTTTGTGGGCTCAAAGGCAAGGAGACATCAGTTCTGAAGTGGGACAGTAGTGTTGAGATGGTTTTTGTTTTGTGGGCCTTTCTGAGGAAGAGTGTTGCTTGAGCCTTTGAACCTTGGAGACCCGCCAATTTGAGTGGAAGAAGTAGCATTTTCCTGTAAGCTACAGGGTCTATTTTGTTCAGATCCTTAAGCATCAGGGCCAGACCTTGTTCAGAATAACTGAATACTAATTGACTTGCTGGGCATTAATGTGCATTATCTTGTTTACACCAGTGTTCTGCTTGGAGTTTGTAAATCATTCTCTCCAGCAGGTTTTGACATGGATCTGAAGCTTGTTTCTGTTCTATAGGTGTTGAGCGAATCTCTAGCTATGCTAGAAGGTGAACGCATTAGAAAGAATGAGAGAGGAGGGACCTTTTTTGCACATTTGGTATCATGAATGATTGTTACAGCTGACAGGGATTGTGAAGCCTGCATTTACCTCCAGGTAAGAAACTGTCTGGCCGTATAATTATGTTAATGCTTTCCAGGGATTTTCTTTTTTTGCCAGATGTACACTGACTGTTGCTTGCTTGAATATTCCTTTAGCAATCAACCAGCACACACAGACACACAGACACACACACACACACACACACACACACACACACACGCATATACACTCATAAAATTAGGCACCGACTGGTTGGCACACTCACAAAGGATGCGCAAGGTCACCCCAGTGATTTGAATGGCTATAGCTTGCCATGACCCATTTCTCAATGCAATGGGCAGTCTTCCAAATACACAGAAGCACTCTTGTAGCAATTACATTGGATTCCACTGAAGTTCCAAGAAGGGAATGTGCATTTCCTCCACAGCTTGCTCTCCTTTTGTTAGATATTAATAATTGTCCCACTGTGATTAACATTTTTCCTGCTAACTATGGGATCTTGGACAAGTCACTGGACTTCAGTATTTTTATCTATATAACAAAAGGGTTGTCCTCAGGAGCTATACTCTGGATTCAATGCCTTTCTCTGATTCTAGAAAGCAAAACAGTTACCGGATGCATGGCTGCTTGGCTTAGACTTTAAGCTTGGAGGAAGCTATCGTACTATGATAAAATCGACAGTGAGTGACATTAGAGGCTTTGCTTGGAGTTCCTGCTCTATCTCTCACTTAATGTGCACCCGACCTTCAGCAGATCTTTTGGCTATTCAGTTTTCTCATATGTAAAATTGCAACAAAGTTCCCTGCTTATCCCTCTGCAGGGCTGTGGGACACCATATAAAGTGTTGCACAGGGCAATGGATGAGAAACTATGCAGGTCTGTCTGATCCATGCTCTGAACTAGGGAGATGGCCTTGAAGCTAGCTGCAACCTATAAGCACCTTCAGTAGCAGCACAATCCTTACAGAGACACACTCCTGGGTCACAACTCAACACCACTCACTCAGAATTTCTAAAGGAGATGTCAGGTATAGGAAATGAATGCTAGCCAAGTTTAATAATCATTGTTCAGAACACAGGGAAACCTTACCATGTTGTGATTTCAACTGCTAGCATTCATTGTACATGACAGGATATCTGCTCTGCTATCCAATGCCTGAAGTGTCCTGTAAGACAGGGGAGTCTTTAGGGATCTGTCCTGATGTAGCCTTCTTATTAAGATTGACAAGTGTACTTTCTGGACAAGATTCATGGTTTTCCTCCCCAATTCTTAAAGGGAAGGAAGCTGTTCAAACCAATTTTCGGAGAGCTGCACATTGGAGTATGTGTGTAGTTCAAATTGAACCACAGCTCCTTGTAAATTCTACTTTTAAGCAATAATTAGGACATAATTGTACTTTAGGTTTTGCCCTTTTAAACACTGCAGCAGCAGAGAATGGAAAGAGTAGTCAAGAGGAACCACAAAGGCAAGTTTTTTTAGGTAGGTGTTTTATCATCAGAGTCTGGAATTAGCCATGGCCACGTTTTGTGCATGAGGAACAGCTATGGGATGAGCATCTGGAATTAAGCAAATTGCCTTCCAGGTGATAAAGGCTTGGTCAGGTTAGTCTTCCTTGCCATGTTCTGCTCTATTTTCACAGTATCTGGGAAGAACTCAAGCAGATATTTCAAAGCCACTGTGCTGGGGCCATTAAGAACTTCCAAGGAGGGGGCTGGTGGAGGGATGAAGATGGAAAAACCTCCATGGAAAAGCTGTGATCCAGAATAAAAGAAGCAAAGTAAATTCTCCAGAAGTGGCTGTTTTATTTGTCTTTATTCATTTCTCTTTAGTTTGTGAGTGAAATGAGATAAGAACATCTGTCTCCTGCTAAACAGAAACCAGGTTCTTTCAGGTAAGAATGATAGCACTGGAGGAATGCCTATCTGCAAACATGCTTTAATCTGTTTCTGAGGGCCAATGGACTCACACATTGGCCTCAAGTGCTGCTCTTAATAGCTTCTTGCTTCTTCCAACAGAAATACATGAGAACTCTTTTCAGATATATGTTCACTTTGAGGAAAAGGACAACAGAGCCTTCTCTGAGAAAAAAAGAAAAAGGAAAAAAAAATGAAGCTTTTTCCTTAATCTAGCTGGGAAGAAGAAATTACCACAGCTCATGCTACTACTGGGATAAATAGCAGTGTCAGTGAAAAAGTTGGTTTCTTGAAGACTGAAAAAACATTTAAGACACAGAGTTTGGGAGTCTATATTTTCCTTGGTGCTTTAATACTGTGAGGTTTGGATACTGGGAGAGAGTGTGAAAATATTAGAGTCTATTCATTCAAAACTAAATAACAAAATGGAAGTGACATAGGGGAAAGAAACTCTCAGCCTGAAAGATACCAGGGCTGAGTCTGTGTTCTCTGAAACCAGAGAATGAAGTTTAGGAACAGTGGAGGTTAAGAACAGAGTGTATTTATTGGGGGAAAGAAAGCTCCTTTCTGAGAGAACAGAAGGGGGACCCAAGCTGATTTTCCCTGAAGCTGTGTCTTCCAGGGGTATTTATAGAGTAAAACCTATACCTATTTATAGGTAAGGTGGGTCTAAGGTGGAGAACATGGGAACTTGTGTAGATGGGCATGCAGTAGGACAAGACTATGGTCAATGAATGAGATTACAAACACAATTGCTCAGGTAAAAATGATTAAATCCAGGACCGATTGGGGAAGCTAGTCACTTAGCAAGCAGGCATGCCAAGCTGGTAAGAATACACAACGGGGCTTTTCCTACAGGGGGCAGGGTTAGTGACTTCCAGGAGTCCTTAAGGTGACTCATTTAGAATATCAGTTCTGGATGCCTATCTTTAGGGAGGTACTTGGCTGCATTTGTTTACTCTTTTGTCTTGAGATCAGGCCCACAGGAGAGATCTGTCTCTCCCAAAGTTTAAAGTCATCTTGGCTTCCATGCTGTCACCTTGAGGGCCTGGCCCTGTCTGACTACCTATAATATTTCTAACTCAGCTTCCTGTAACAGAAGGGGTCTTCTTTTGCTGAAAAGAAAAAAAAAAGAAATATGATATCTTAATGTTTTTATTTTTTTCTGACTAAATCAAAGTCAGATTTTGGAGTATTGTTATTATTTTTAACAGGCAATATGGAGACTTGGTAACAAATTTAAAGAATGCCAAGGGAAATGCATGTAAAACCTATTCTGTCTTCCTTCCCTCTCCCTAGTCTTCCAGCTCCTCTTCCCTGAGACAGCCTCTGGTCTCAGTTTCTGTTGGATCTTTCCTGACATACTCTGTATAGCAAAGTGCTTGTGCTTTCACACACATGCACATGTTTGTTTAACTTAAATAGTTGTAATTCTATGCATGTTCTTCTTACCCTAGCTTCTCCCCACCCCACTTATGAAGATGTCTTGGAGAAACTTTAATTTCAGAACTTAGAGGCCAATTTTTTTCATTTTAATAGTTGTACAGACACAAACAGAGGAATGTCTCATACCTTACTGATGCAAGATTGGGTTTCTTGGGCTAGGAAGATAGCTCCGTGGTCTAAGCACCTTCCTGGCAAGTGCAAAGACTTTAGTTAGATCCCAGTACCACATGCCACGCCAGCCCCACACAGTGCTGGCCACCCAAAAAAGGTGTGGTGGCACATGCCTGTAATCCCAGCACTGGGGAGGCTGAGACAGAAGGATCACTATGAGTCTGGGCTGTGTAGTGAGACCCTGTATCAAATAAATAAATAAATAAATAAATAATGATTTTTTTAAAAAGTGGGTTTCTTTTGACTGACACATCACTAGAATTTGGGAATGAAAATTACTGTACATATATACTATGAATATTTCTGTATCTTAAATTGCCATAATATGAATTGATTCTCACATCTCTCCTCTTCTGTGGTTGTAAGTTACTCCCCAGCTGAGCAGAAAACTTTAACAGCTTAACTGTATTTTAGTTTTGAAATCTTAAGTGGAGCTCAGAATGGATCATTGAGTATGGGATATAGGGTTTCTCATGGTTTCATTAGCTGCTCCTAACCTGCTTGTGTTTCTACACAGCCAATAGATCAGTTCTTGAGCAAATATGACACTTTCTGCTACAATGGGAAGGTCTCAAAAGTCACCTTAACAGCATGAAGAAATCAATTCCAAAAAATAGTCTAGGAACCACCTCTGACTTAAGGCTTTCTGAATACATAGAATTTCTGCCTCTGCATTGATAAGATCATACATATGCATGTACAGGACCACAGCTCCCTAAAGCTATGGTTTTCAAAACTCTGAATAAGTAGAAAACTAAAACACATTTAGAATGAGACTAAAAGCTCTGGAAATGTTGGAGCTTTGCATTCTTATACATAAAATAACAAGCATGTTTTGGGGATAGGTAAGTAGGAATCTAGTCATGTAGGGATGGTAAGATAAACCTTCTACTCATCAGATTCAGGGCCATTGAAAGATACCAAGGTTGCCATTGAAATCTGGAAGCTTTGTGCTTTGGTAGAAAACCTAGAGGATATCTGTTCTTTGCTCTTTAAAGGAAAACAAAGGCGGAAGAGACAGTGCCATGGTGAAAAGGACATGGCTTAATAATGAGATTTATTCTTTAATCCTCTTCTCACTTTGCTTCTACTGCATGATCTTAGTTATATCCGAGTCAGAAAAATCCAAGTGAAACTTAGGAGAAATCTTTTTGTTTTTTAAAAAGAAATTGTCTTGGGTTGGGGGTTTGAGAACTATTAACACACCTACTTGCTCTTGACCACTCAAACTTTGCATGCCTATGCTGGCTTTGTTCTTGGGCTTCTGATGATAGCAGAGTCACAGCCAGTGGCTACCCAGGCAAAGGCTGCCGACATAAAAGTTCATCTCCCATCAAATGTTCAAATGAATGTCCTGGGTGGACAAATTTCTGAAGTCGCGGATCTTAACAGACTAATGGAGAGATAAGTACTTGGTATTCCCAAGTTAATAAATGTCCAAGGTGACCTCTCAAAGAGGCATGTGGCTTTGACTAAATTTCTGGTAATCTTTCTTTTCTCGTTTGTAAAATATGATTGAACTTGAAAATATGACTGCTTGCGTTCAAAACTAGTTTCACTTCTTCCCATTTTGCTTTGCTTTTTTCACATCTATCCTGAACTTACTCTAGACAGTTGCTCTCCTATTTATTGTTGACTTTTTGTATTTTAATATGTATGAGAAGAAGATACATGTCTAGAAGTGAAAATATGATAATCTAATAGACAGAGAGAGAAATAAGAACACAGAAACAGAGAAATGAAATTACTTATGATAACAACATTTGAATCCAGTTTGAAACTTGCCAGGCATTTGACAGGTGTATGGTGCAAACATTAATAGATTGAATAAAAGAAATAGAAGTATGAAACTGGAATTAATGAAAAGAAAATGTACAGTGGCAAATTCATTCCTACATGTATATTTATTTGCTGGCATCATTTACACTAATACTGTATTTGCCAAGAGGGCTGAGCACAATATAGAGACAGAGTAGAAGGTATTAACCAACTAATTAAACATAGGAAAGTGTGCTTTTTGAGCACATAGCAAGGAAATGAATTAGGACATAAATTTCGATGGATAGTTAGGTGATAATTTTAATGTGAACTTATCAAGGAATGAAAATATCTGACTTAGATGAGGCAAATTAAATCATGCAACTACCATGATGACTTGAAAAGGAACCTAGTAATTTGCATCATGTAGTCCAAAGAAATTAGAAATCAGTTTAACAAAGAAGATTGGATTTTTCCCTAGAATCTAAAAACTTAGAAATCGCCCCATGATGGATTATGTGCTCATACCTGAAGTCAGAGGAGTGAAATGGAAGTCCACTTAAAGCCTCAGGGTTCTCACATTTTGTTTTACTTCAATGGCTGTTCTATGAAGTGACTTTACCTCAAATGAAAAATTGCTCCTATGTAATAGTTGATGCTGATTAGGAGAAAAATGTAGTGAAGCAAGGAACTTCTTTAAAGAATACAAAGTGAATTCTATTCTTTACAAATGTGGAGGAAAATGAACAGTCAGAATTATCAGAAAAAAACTCTAGATTTATATTCTTCTCATGAATGCCAAAGGGCATCAAAGAAATTATTGCTGTGAGGACATGAGCCATTGAAGCAGGAGAGTTAAATATGGACCGAAGATTGTTTTCTCACTCTACTTTTCTTACTTTTTTTTTTCCTAACAAAAACTCTTAAGAGAGCATATGTCTTCTTTTTGTAAGGAGAGTCAATTACAGTTTTATTTAGAAATAAGAGGTGGCCTACCTTACCCTTTATAGTTTCCTCTAGGACTATTGTGTTTTCTGTTAAATGGCTTCATTATCAAATAGCATCAGGCAACTAAATAAGTTCTTCTGGTTATAGCACAAAAAGGAAATATGTTTCAAAGAAGAGAGAAATAGAGGAGAGTTTTCTCATTTAACATTTATTTTCCAAAGGAATGTAAATATGTAGCAGTCTGATTTTCATTTTGGAGTTGACCATCCCTTTACTGAAAGTATGCCAGTTAATTCTTGATGTAAAATCTTACAATAAAAGTTTGGAACATATATCAGAAAGAATGATCCATACAAGTCACTGTGGAGAATAGTAAGGATATAGTTGTCACCTTCAAGTGGCTTTCAGACTAAAGGAAGAGGTGATTAATATGCCTGGCCCCACATGGGTGTGGGCCCTTCCCCTATGTGCACTGCGCCAGCCACTGAGACTGAGGGTGGTGGTGCAGTACTGTAATTCCAGCACTGGGGAGGTTGAAAATAGGAGGATCACTACAAGTCCCAGCTGCATAGTGAGACCCTGTACCAATTACAAGTAAATAAATAAAAAAATAAATAAGGAAGTGATGATTTAGACAGATTCAAGCATAAGATGCTGTGAAACTGACAGGAGAAGCCATGTCACCGAAAATGTGAAATTTGATATGGATCCTGAAAAGTGGGATTATTTTTCTGGTGAGAAATAGTGGGAGTGGACCTTGAAAAGGAGGGAACAATGAAAACAAAGGAACAAAAAGTAGGAACACAAGGCATGATGGATATGTCAGTTCTGCTGGAAGAGTAGGTGGCATGTGTAGGGGCCTGACTTGCCAATGAATTCACTTGTTGCAAGTAAGGTGTAGTGCAAATCTATGTAGAAAACTCTCATTTATCTTTGAGAAGGAAGGGACTGATTTATCAGGAGGTGTGGGTAGGGTTGGTTTGGAATCTTCCTGCTAGACTATTCTGAGGTATTGAAACGGAAAAAGGAATGGGGCTAGTAGGGCTATCAGGAGATAAAGAGAGGACAGATTTTCTAAGAGCAGCTGAGTTCTTATTTTTGAGGCTCAATCTTTAAATTTGGTCTTTTAAATAGTTTTCTTTACCTAGAACAAACTATTTATTTCACATTCAGCACCAATTCTCACATCTCTCCTACATGTAACTTGACTGTTTCATTGAGGTCCATTGATACATTATCGGTAATTTTTAAATCAACTGACAATGCATATTCTGTTCATTTTATAGGCAAGCTGAATATAGTTCACAGAATTTACCCAAATAATATGGATGTTCAAAGTCAACTATAGGGCTCAAACTTGCCAGTTGTGTGAAAGAGTTCTGAGATGAACCCTCTAGTCCTGGGAAAGCCTTGGGAGAAGTAGAGTCCAAGCTAACACAGGACTGCAATCACATAAAAGACTTCAATAGGATTCACCCAGGCAAGTTCTTCCTGAATTTCTGATAATATAAGACAAGAGATAATAAAATAACTATTTTGACTTTAAGCTAGATAATCTGTCTTCTACCTTATGCTTTTGATATAAATCACAAATCACACCCACACCCATGAAATAATTGTATAGTGACTCGTTTCTTTGGGTGTCATCCATCAGACCTCTTTCCTCAGTCTTGTTGTCATTGTTCAGTGAGCTAAAAAGTACCGTAGTGTTAGAGTTCAGGGTTTTCCCTAAGTCTCAGAAAAGTGGGTTGCTCTTCACCAGGGGTGATCTGGTTATGGCTTCTACTGATAGTCTCACCTGCCAATAGCAGACTAATAGGAAAGCCCTGAAACAACACAGCTTTCTAGGGGAATCAGCCTGTCAATTGAATACGATCATTTCTGTCAAGGAAATGGGTACATACTCTAGATTCTTGCTTTTCTTGCCAAAACCTTCACTGTCATTGCTGTGTAAGTTGTCAGTGTTGTATAACAGATTGCTATAAAGTTAGCAACCTAAAACAACACATACCCATGATCTCACATGTCTGTGGATAGGGAATATGAAATTGTTTATGTTAGTTCTCCTTTGGCTCAATAAGGCTGTGTTTTTACTTACAAATCATGGAGGGAACGATCTGCTTCTAAAATACATAACTCATGGTTGTCTATCATTTGTAGAATGTCTTCAGGCCTTAAAAGGAGCCTGTGACTTCTTTTTTTTTTTCTTTTAATTTTTATTTTTTAAAGAGAGTACAAAACAGTATTAAAACAGAAAAATAACAAGTGATATAGAATTTCACTAAAGAAAATAATATGAATTTCATAGTATTTGTTGTATTGCATATTGTTGTCTTGAAATTAGTTGTTCATATTACCAGATACATGCATGCAAAATTGGAAGAGGAAAAAAAGAAAAAAGAAATATATAAGAAATTAAGTGGAGAAAAAGTCAAAGCATTGAAAAAATGGAGACAAAACAAATGAAGCATCAGCTGCCCCTTTCCATAGATCAGCAGAAATCCACAGTATGGTTGTACAAACCATCCTGCTTACAGAAACAGAGGTATCTCTTTCCTCTACTTTCTCTCTTGTCCTTCTCCTCAACTCAGTACTTCCTTCCTTTTGAACAGTTTCATTCATTCCCTTTTCCCAGTATCTACTATACCGTTTATATTTTATTGTCTCTGTCAGGTTCTGACAGTAAGAAGACAATTTAATGTTTTCACATGTGAGTCTGATTTATTTCACTTGGAGGTATGGTCTTTAATTGCATTGATTTAAGTTCTTAAAAGCCACCTGCAATTTCTTGACATATGAGTCTCTATAACCAGTTAAAAATATGTTCACATAATTCTTTAAGCCAACAGGAGACTCTCTTCCTCTAGTTTATTAATATAGAAAACCATGTACTGAAATATGACCAAAAGTATGACGTGCATTCCTTTGCCTTCTATTATTATTATTATTATTATTATTATTATTAATTATTATTTTCATTTATGTATTTGGGACAGGGTCTTATTAAACAGCACAGACTCATAGTGATCCTTTTTTTTTCAGCCTCCCTAGCACTGGGATTACAGTCATGCATCACCACACCTGCACTCTGTTACTGGCTCAGTGCGCTGGGGGTAGGGCTGGCACGGCATATGGGACCAGGTTTCGATTGCTTGCCAAAGCAGATGCTTAGTCCATTGAGCTGTCTTGCAGGTCCTGCCTTCTTTTTTTAAACAAGTCACATATCATACCCACAAACATGGAGAAATTATGTAGTGGTTTCATTCATTGAAAGTTATTTTAGAACATGTTCTCCCATGTGATATTCTATCAAATATTGCTTCTGGCAAAGAAACTCAATTTAGAGCAAATTAAATATGCCAATAGGTTCACAGTGATAAAATCCACTGGTCTGACCATGTTTCCATTTTCCCTGAAGCAGCTGGTATGTGATAACAATGAAAGCATATTTTGAAGACTCAGTTACTGTGTAGACTTGTCAATACATTTGAAGTCCAGAGAAATGTTCTGCAGATTGCTGTATTTTGAGGGGAATTAATAGTAATGTGTCTTGTGCTCCAATAAATTCAGAATGCAGCATATATTTTTGCTTACATCTTATATCAGGGGAGGCCATATACAAAGAGGTGAACAGAGAACCTGGGGCACTGTATTGACTTTAGGAACTAGTGGTTCACTCAGTGAATGATAGCTTGTTTTGCAAATTTTCTGTTTGCTTTTCAGACTTCTAGGAGTCCACCTGTTGCCATGGATCATAAGTTCTTCCAAAGGGCATACCCATCATAAAAGTCAGTCATGAAGTCTGTGAAAACCACTATGGCTTGTACACCATAATCATAAGTTACTGTTCAACCTCAAAGTTTCCAACATGTTTTTGATTTCCGCTCTCCATATATTATTTTTCTTCCTGTCTACCACAATTGTATAAGATCAGAGCTTCCTATCATATTTTCATATACTTATTAATATATGTATACTTACACACATTATACATTGATTGCATATTTCTTGTAGTAGTTCTGTTTTTCTAATTGAATCCTGATCCTTTTAGTAGCATATACTTCTCAGTTAAGGATTGTCTTAGTCATATAGTTGTTATTAGGTAGTGGAGAGTAAATGTATATTGTGCTAGAAGAGTTAAATGTTTTTGCTATTATTTACTGTGCTTCTTGCAGGCATGTAAGTCAATAAAAGCATATACAAGATTGCTCCTGTACTTTTAGTTCAGGTCCCCAAAGAGGCTTGAGTCCATTCTTCAGCCTGGAGCTAAATTTTGACTAACCACGGCAAGTAACTGTTGTTGGCTAAACTAGAATAAATGGAATAAAGTATATTCATCCTGAAGACTTGTATGATAGTATAATACTAAACTAATTACTTATGTTAAGGGACACAGAGATAGCCAGTCCCGCCAAGACCAGGCATGGTGATGCATGCCTTTAATCCCAGGCATGAGGACTGGGGAGATGGCTCAGTGGAATAAGCACTTCCCTGGCAAGCACAAGGATCTGAGTTCAATCCCCAGTTCTGCACACACACAAAAAAGTAACATTTCCAGGCATGGGGAAGCTGAAACAGGAGGATCACTAAGAGTCTAAGATGTGTAGTGAGACATAAAAATTAAAAAAAAAAACCCAAAAAACAAAACTTAGGTTACTAGTAGGCCCTCAATGTGGGACAAAGGTTAGATTTTGTACCTAGAGAACATTAGGCAATGTCCAGAGACATTTTTGGTTGTCAGAGTTGGGCTGCTGTATACTAGTTTTCCATTACTTATGTAATAATCGCAATCTAGATTGATTCTCTTTAAGCTATGGAATCTGGAGAATTAAAATGATACTAAGGGGATAAAATCAGTGTGTTGGCAGAGTTTCTGTTGCTGTAAAGATTCCAGTGGGGGAGAATCTGTTTGTTTGTCTTTTCCAGCCTCCAACATTAGCCTGCTTTGCTTGGCTCCTGGCATCTTATTTTTCAACCTTCAATGTGCATAATTCCAGTGTCCATTTATGTCATCGAATCTCTGGTGAGATTTGTCACCTCTTTAGTCTCTTATCAGGACTACTATAATAGCATTGGCCCACCTGAGTAATTCAGAATAATCTATCTGTAGGTCCTTCACTGAGTAACACCAGCAAAGTTCATTTTGGCATAAAAGGTAATTTGTAACTGTTATGGTTTGTGTCTAGTTGTCCCCCCAAAGCCTCATGCAGTCATGGGGCAGGGACTTCTAAAGTTTGAGATTAACTCATGATCCACTGGGATTATGAGTTTTAGTATTGCTGGGATTATGGGTGTGAGTGCGACACCCAGCCTGAGGCAGATAGCTTGAATGTAATTTAAGAGAGACAGAGAGGCAGACTTCCTCTCTGTTGCCATTGTTGCTGCTATTCCTCCTTTGGCTCTCTTGCTCTTTCCCACCACCATGAAAGGTTGTTCTCTGCCATGTGCCACTCTGCCTTGGAGCCAGCTGAGTATAGTCTGAAACCTCCAGTAACTGTGAGCTAAATAAACTTTTCATTCCTTCATTTTGGGTGTCTGGTATTTGTCTCAGCAATGAGAGAAGAGTAACTGAGACAGAGTTTGGTAGTGGGAATGGGGCCATTGCTGTGGCTAAACCTGTCCATGTGGATTACAAGTTTTTGGGCATGGCTTATGGGAAGAGATAGGAAAGGTTTGGAGATGTTGCCTCTGAGTGAAGTACTGGAACAGCTTTGGCTGTTCTGTATGGGAAATTCTGGTCAGAGCTCAGAAGACCAGAAGGCTGATAGAAAGCCTGCCTGTAAAGACCAGGCTGGAAAGGTTTCTTCTAGGAAGGACTACATTGGTTGTTGGATTCTGGATGATTTATGTTATATTTGGCAAATAGTTTGTATGAATTTTACTCATGTCCAGAGACTTTGCCTGAAGATGAGATTAAGCATGGTGGACTGATCAATCTTTCAAAAGATATTTCGAAGCAGCCAAATATTGAGGGAGTAGCATGGTTGTTTTGGGGGCTTTTAGTCAGATTTATGTTGAGAATAAAGAGTAAAGAGCTCAGAAGAATGGTTTAAAATGTTGTGAGTTTGGTCAAAAAGGAAGCTCCAATAAAGCTGTGAAATGCATATAGAGTTGAAAGGATCTCCCTTGCCAAGAAGGAACAAGAGAATGAAAAGAATGACCTGAGGGCATCAATGAAGGCAGAAGGTCTCCACCCTTTGCAGCCTCAGAATTTCCAGGGAAAGGCCTTTGTCTTGAGGGGAAAGCTGCAGAGCCCTGTGTTCCAGAATGCCAGCAGCAGCCACACCAGTTTCTAGAATGGTGCTGGCATGGAGAACTTATTCCTCAGAATCAGGGTCAGAGAGCTCAGCAAACTAGGCACTTGACCCCTGCAGTCGAGAGAGAAGGAAGCCTGGCTACTGCTCCAGCAGGCAGCAGACCTTGGCATCATCTGCTTGGCATTGGTTTTAGGTGCATTCAGAATACAGGAGTTCTAAGGTTAAGGCTTCCACCTAAGTTTCAGAAGAAGGTCTGGCAGGCCAGGCAGTGTGCCCCTGAGAGGGCAGTGTGTAAAGCTGTGTGAGAGAAGCCTATTCAGTGGAAATCCCAGAAGTTTGCAAAAGCCAGGAACATGGATCACCTAAAAGAAACTGCAAAGAGGGAGCAAAGCCAGCCTCAGAGAGACGCCACAGGAGCTACCACTAAGAGTGCCATGGGGGTGGAGCCAGATGGAGCTCACAATTTGCCACCAGTTGCTTCAGATGTTTCACAATGATTTACAGGATGTAGTGTTTTCCCTGCTAGATTTTGGACTTAGGTTGGTCCCAATGCTTTGTATTTCCCTGTTGTTTCCAACTTTTGGAATGGTAATGTTTATCTTGTGCCTTTGAACATAGGAAGTGTTTACCTTTTCTTTTGTACAGGAGCTCACACCTCAGAGTTTGCCTTAGATCTTGGAGGAGACTTGGAACTTGGACTTTTTGGCAATGCTGAAATTGTTGGGACTTCTGCAACTCTTAGAGATGGACTAAAATGGCTTTTGCACAAAAGAAGGTGCATGAGACTTTGGGGATCCAGGCACAGAATGTTATGGTTTGTGTCTAGTTGTACCCCCAAAGCCTCATGTAGTCATTGGGTGGGCACTTCTAGAGTTTGAGATTAACACATGATCCACTGGGATTATGGGTTTTAGTACTGCTAGGATTATAGGTGTGAGTGAGACACCCAGCCTGAGGCAGATAGTTTGAATGTAACATAAGAGAGACAGAGACAGACTTCCTCTCTGTTGCCACAGTTGCTGCTACTCCTGCCTTGCTCTCTTGCTCTTTCCCACCACCATGAATAGTTGCTCTCTACCATGTGCCACTCTGCTTTGGAGCCAGCTGAGTATGGAATGAAACTTCCAGTAACAGTGAGTTAAATAAACCTTTCCTTCCTTCATTTTGGGTGTCGGGTATTTGTTGCAGCAATGACAGAGATACTCCCAAATGAAAGCAGATCTGGCAAAAACTCATCTGTACCACAAGAACAGTAATAAGTAGGCAAAGTATCTACCACCAGATTCAATAGGTTTCTTTAACTGGCATGTCCTCATTTGAAATAGGCCTACGTACAATTTTACAATAAATATCAGTCACTAATTTTTTAAATTAGAAAAAAATCTACATAAAAGCATATAGAATTAAAAAACAGTAAAAATGTAGTACAATTAGTAGTTTCTCACAAATTTTACCTGTGACTTCCTTCTATAGTATCTTATCTAATACTATACTTAGTAGTATACTACTTAGTAGTATAGTATTAGATAGTTTTTTTAAGGTATCATAACTTTTTCCCCATAATTTTATTGATAAACAAATAGCAATGAGACAGTTTCAAATCAAATTGGTAGGACAGTTTGAATAATCAGCACATTGCATACATTCTTCCCAGTGGTTAATTGCTGTACAAGATGTGGACATGATATCCTATTTACAAACACTATTAGAACAAATCATTCTATTCAGTAAGAGAATGTAACTATATATCTATCCTAACCACTTTGAACACACAGATACAAAATGGACATTCATCTGTATCCCCTTTTTTGTTTATTTCCATTATTTGAATATTATAGGTATGTTAATTCAGCAAAATATTCTAAGAGTCCAGTAGCCCATAACAGTATTGGGTCTTCCGCTTGACTGGCAATGTCAGAAATTGTTGACCTGAGTCCCCTATAGCTCAACATAACACCATGGCTTTACTTCTTATATTTTGTTTTTATACTTTTCTGCTGAATGGTTAAGACCAAGGTAAAGCAGGACCTATGCAACAAGAGTTGTAGCTTTTGGGTCTGATAAAGTCAGTGAAATCCCCTCAGGATTTATCTTGAGATCCTGTACCTCAGATTGTAAAACCTTTGTCAGTGTCACCCACAAGGATGAGTCATGGCCATTGCTTAGCCAATGTGCTCTCTGTGAAAGCCTGAGAGAATGTTTTCTCTCCATGTGACTCTCCTTAGGCACTCTCTACATCATTGATTACTTTCCTCTTTGGACCCATAATCTCCTTGATCAGAAAATTTGGGACACTACTGAGTTAAATGATATTACACTACAAGTTCTCATATGTCCTGAGTCTTAATTCACCTTAGAAGACTAGGGCCAAAATGTTGGCTTTCCTTGCAGCCCTCATTTTTCTCTAATTTTGGTCTGCAAACTTAGGTTGTTAACCATCCAGAAGACAAACTTATTGTTATTACCATAAAACTTAGGCTGTTCAGCTTAACTCACTATCTGTTTGCATATCAAACATCTTAGGCATAATATGGAACAGGTATTTTTCCTCAAGTATTGATATGTTGAAATTTAAGTCCCTACAGAATATGATAAAAACATTTAAAAATAAGAATATATTTTTAAAATAGGCATAGAGAATTATATATTTCTTATGTTTACATATAAGTCCAAAAATCTCACCATATACAACCTTGAAGCAGGGCAGTCCCACAATATTCCTTTTCCTGTCTCTTGCTTTCATTCACCACCCCCTTCTTCTTGAACAACCATCTACCTGAGAGACATCATAGCAGCAACTGTCATTTCATGACAAGCAGCCCATATTCAGAAGACCAGAATGACAGGCACTCCAATCATGAAATTACTATTACAAATTACCATTTGCAGTGCAGTAGCTTAGTTCACAGGCATCAAGATACATAGTTAGTCAGAGTGAGAATCATTTAATTAACTGCTAGATTAAAAAATCTTCTGAAGATTCTCAGGATCATAGCCTTGCCCATCTTCTACATATAATTGTATGACTTGACTTATTCATGTTTCCTAGCTCATCTCCTTTCCCTCTCTTGATTACATAGTCCTTGAGATCCTGCTTTCCTTTTACTTGTATTATACCTTTCTATTTGTATTTCTTCTTTTGAGTTCTTAAACTAGGGAAACTATATGATATTTACACACGTGTTTATTTCACTTATGAATATATGTTCAAGTGGCATCCACTTCAATATAAAGGCTTCCAGTTTATCATTCTTAATAGCTGAATAATACTCCATTGTTTAAAAATACCACATCTTTTACAACTATTCTTCAGGTGATGGGCATCTTGGTTGTTTCCACGATTTGGCTATCACAAATGGTGCTGCTATAAACATAGGCACACGTATATCCCTATGATATGATGTTTTCAGATCCTCTGGGAAAATTCACAGTAGTGGAATAGCTGGATTAAATGGGATTTCCAGTCCAACCTTTCTAAGGAGTCTCCATACTGATTTCCATAATGGTTGCACCAGTCT
>NW_004524585.1:14329649-14330513 GCF_000260255.1 Octodon degus | reverse complement strand
TACTTAAGCATGACCTATGGACCAGTATGTGGTCTATTTTAGAAAATGACCCATGTGCAGCTGAGAAAAATGTGTATTCAGTTGTGTTTGGGTGGGACACTCTGTATATGTCCACCAAGTCCATTTGTTTCAAACACTGGATCAGTTCTGTTATTTCTTTACTAAGTTTTTGTCTGGTTGACCTATTTTTTGGAGATAAGGGTGTGTTAAGGTCTCCTGTTAAAATTGTGGTGTGGGATATTACATTTTTCATGTCCACTAAGATTTGCTTTATATAGTTGTGTGCTCCCATGTTTGGTGCATACATATTTATGAGTGTTACCTCTTCCTCTTGAATTGTTCCCCTAACCAGTATATAGTGGCCTTCTTTATTTCATTTGATCATTGTTGGCTTGAAGGTGAGACTGTCTGAGAACAGAATTGCTCCCCCTGCTTTTTTCTGAGGTGCTGGGGCATGTAGTACTGTGTTACATCCTTAGACTTTCAGCCTATGAATGTCTTTATGAGTTAAATGTGTTTCTTGTATACAGCATATTGTTGGATTTTGTTTCCTAATCCACTGTGCCAGTCTATTTCTCTTAATTGGTGAATTGAGTCCATTTACATTGATGGTTAGAATTGAGATGTATTGACTTACGGTTGCCATGTTTTTTATCTGTTATTGTTTACTCCTTTTTCTCCTGTGTTTAATTGATTACCCCAATTAGTTGCTTGCTTCTGATCTCATTCGTGGAGTTCTGATCGTTTTGGTCCCTCTCTAGAACATCTTTCAGTATCCTGTGTGAGGTTGGCTTTTTCATCGCGAAATTTTTTAGCTGTTCTTTGTCATGGAAGTATTTCACTTCTCCATCAAACTTGAAAGAG
>NW_004524585.1:14320773-14329549 GCF_000260255.1 Octodon degus | reverse complement strand
TTGACTCCTTCTTTCTCATTGATGCCTATTAGTCTCACATTGTTCATGTTTGCATCATGTTGCAGGTGATGGATTATTCTTTCCTGCATCTTTGTTGTTTTTAAGAGCTCCTTTCTTACCTTTTCGCTAGCTACACCAGCATCTTCAAGATCTGAAACTCTGTCTTCACTTTCACTTAAACTGTTTTGCAAGCTTATGATTGAGATTTTAATTTCCTCTATATCTCTTTGACTCTGCTTCATGCGATCTATTTCTTTCCTGTATTGCTCGTTCAAGGAATCCATCATTTTTCTGATCTCCTCTATTTTTTTTTTATCAATGTCTTCTTTCTAAGCGGTTATAAATTCTTTTACTGCAGTGTTTTTTTCAGATTGGGCTTCCTCTCTATATGTTTCTGTAGTTGCTTATTTACATAAGATGCTATGAGTTCTGAGAATTCTTTTATTTCCGAAAAGAATTGTGCTCTGATTTCCTCTATATCTTTCTGCTGTTGCTTATTTACTATTGATGCTATTAATTCATGCTTTGTGCTGAGCTATTGTCCTCTGCACTTGTTCTGGGTGGGCATTGGGTTTCCTCCATATGTTTCTGCATTTGATTGTTTACTGCAGATGTTATTAATTCAGGGATCTCTTTTTGTTTCCAATCTGATTTCCTCTATACCTTTCTGCAGCTGTTTTTTTTATTTCAGAAGCCGTTGATTCATTGCTTTCAGCTGTGTGATTCCCAATTTGTTCTGTGTTAGTGTTGTCTGCACTTGTTACAGTTGGGCTTGGGTTCTGTGGTTGCATTTAGTTCCTTCTCGTCATTTTGTGTAGCACTGTCTTCTGACCTTTGTTGTAGATCTTCGTTTTAGTTATAACTTTAGCACCTACTGAAGTTCAGGTGCAGATCTACAAAGTTTGGATTTATCCAGCTGTGCCTGGCTTGGGTCTGGCTGCTGTGCTCAGTTCCTTCCTGCTGCTGCCTTTTGGGGTGAACCTGTTGTGCCCCTCTGGAAGATTTTCTGCTCTTGGACTAGCTGGGTGGTTCTATCCTCTACACTCTCTGCAGGGATTGCAGCAGTAGGGTTATATCCCAGGCCTGTATGCCAGGTCTGAGCTGAGCCTGCAGGGTACAAGTTGGAGTAGGGGTGAGAGGCAGCTCTCCCACACACTCACTGGGCCTGGGCTATTACTGGGTCTGGGGGTTCCCGGAACACAGCAGAAGTTCCTACTTGGCGGGTGGGGTGGGGGAGGTGCTGCGGAGTGTTGGTGTGTGTCCCAAGGGCATGGAAGATGGTCTCACATATGCTAGGCCTGGGCTGGGACCAGTGATAGTTCCTGCTGGCACAGGGTAGCTGGAAACTTTCCCACACACTCACAGGACCTGGGCTAGGACTGGGTATGTGGGTTCCCGGAACACAGCAGAAATTCCTACTCAGCGAGTGGGGTGGGGGAGGTGCTACGGAGTGGTGGTGGGGTCTCAAGGGGGTGGAAGAGGGTCTACGCTACCAGTAGTAGGTCCCGCTGGCACAGGGTAGCAGGAAGCTCTCCCACACACTCACTGGACCTGGGCTAGTACTGGGTCTGGGGGTTCCCAGAACGTGGCAGCAGTATTAGATAGTTTTGATGTGAATAAAATGTGTTATAACAGAAGAAGAAAGACACTAAACTTTATTGGAAAATGTTAGGCATATTAAGCTACTTAACCCAAAAGAACATACATAAGCTGCAAGACTGCATATAAAAGCGGAGCCTTTAAGGAAGATGAGAGTGTAGACTGCTGAAAGTGGCCACAAGCATTTGGGAAGGAAGAACACAGATGGAGTATGCTGAAAGGCAGCACAAGGACTGTGTGGTATGGAAATATACAGGCATCAGTCCTCACAATTGCCTTCATTACAGATCTTTCCCTATATTAATGAATGACAAAAACAGAAACAAGATTCATGCCAACAAGTGAATATTAACCAAGAGAAAATCAAATGATTCCAGAATAAGCCTTGTTTTTGAGAAACTAGTTTGGGGATCAGTTCTAGGAAAGTTTTACAGTTTAAAAAAATGTCATTTAATAAGGGAAGAAATGTATATGGCCAATAGGAAAGCCATCAGACTACAAGCTTGGGAACTTGTTGCATGCTTGTGAATCCCTGTGTATCTCCCGCTGCCTTAGTAGTCTCTATTTCAGGAACCTGCCCTAACTTGCACAAATGCCATCTTTCTGAACCACTGGTACTCCATGGAGAAGGCCAGTGACTAAGAGTTTTCCATTGTGTATTTCAGTAGAAGTTCTTGGGCTTTACCAAATGAGCAGACCCAGAGCCATCATTGCAAATTTTAGAAATTTATAGTCAGTAATTTTGTTTAAAAAAACCACTCTTATGGTTTAATCTCAATGTTTTCCCAAAAGCTCCCATGCTGATAGGTAGAGCTTGAGGAAGGCTACTGCATCATGAGAGCTTGACACTCATTAGCCTACTGGTGAGCTTATAGCTAAGTGAGATATTGGGAGTGAAGACTGGTTGGGGAGGGGGGTCACTGGGATGTGGACAGGAGTGATCTATCTTCACTCCTTCTCCCTTGGTCTCTCTTTGCTTCAAGCTGCCACCCCATGAGCTCTTTCTCCTTTGCCATAAGCCTCTGCCATGTCTTGTTTCAGAGCCACCTGACTATGGACTAAAACCTTTGCAAATTGTGAGCCAAAATAAACCTTTTCTTCTTTATTTTGTGAATGTAAGGTATTGTGTTTCAGAAAAGGAAAGTAACTAAAACAACCACATTTTTGGAGATAATGAAATATGAATAGATGTAGGTTTTGATCTCCCCATGTCTGCTGAAAGTACAGTGACAGTATTAACCTCTTGATGCAGTAATCGTCTCAATTGAGCTTATGTTTTCAAAAGACCAGTGTACTTCTTCATCTATTCTTCCTTATTTACATGATCCTAAAATATCTGTCATGGTCTGGCACAGTAAGTACTGTTTTTTATACGTAGTCCTGCCTGAAGTAATTGCTTAAGTGTGCAAATTAGTTTTTCACAACTTCTATGAAATATCAAGCTAGTGCTATAAAAGCATTACATTTATTATTGACTCTTTGAATCATTAGAATTTCAAGGTCATAAAATGTGTGAATAAATAAACAAATAAATAAGATCTAAAATGTACAATAGGTATTGTGAATTTGGAAGAAAGTGTTCAAAATAAAAGACAAACAGTGATGGGGGAGGGGAAAGGAAGAAAGGGAAAATACATGTGTACACACGACAGTTAAAATAGTTATCAGCGAGTTTTTCTCTATTCATTGAAAAGAAAGGATTGTACAAATATTATATAGACAACACATCACACTTATATCTTAGACTCTGATTAACTAATATGAAGATAATAATATGCAGTGTATCAACTATTGTAACTATCCTACTAGCACGTTTTAAAACTCAGTTTCATTTTTCTGTTTATCCTTTTTTTTTCCTCTAAAAAACAACTTCATCCAGGATGTGGTAGCACATGTCCATAATCCCACCACTTGGGAGGCTGAGTCAGGAGGATCATTGCAAGTTTGAGACCAGCTTAGGCTATAAAATGAGCTTAAGGCCAGCATGAACTATGTAGTGAGACCCTGTGTCAAAAAGACAAAGGAAAAAAAAAAAAAGAAAAGAAAAGAAAGAAAAACTTCAGGGTAAAATAAAGCTGTGCAGGTCCAAAGGAACCATTTTCAAGTGAGAAAGAGCCTAATCTCACCTGCCTCAAGTCAAAGTAAATTCTGACTAAAAAGTCAAAGGAAGTTTGAGCTTTTAACTTTCAAGAGCAAGACAACTAAGTTTTGAAGTTCAATTCCTTTGGATTTGGATGTTGAGGGCTTTAAGTTACAGGAAATTAAAAAAAAAGTTACAGGAAATTTAATCTCTTAGCTTTTCTCTAGAACTGATAATCACAATGGATTTACATTCAATGTTGGCGTATCACCGTTGGCATTTTATTATTAACATCTGTTCAGGTTGTCATTAAATCTCTTTCAGGATTTATGATGTGCTATTTTGGATACCTTTACTGTACATGATTTGGGAACCAACATAGACAGAAGACTAACTTTCATTTTCAGCAGTGGGTACAAGTGGGATTGATTAAATTAATGCTTTTTTTTTCTGAACTGTTTTAAATATTGAAGTCAGATCTAAATTACTCTGAATTTGTCTCTGTGTAATGCACAGAGCAGTGGGAAGCCTTTGGAGATTGGGATTGGAAAGTGATATCTGGGGTCTGTCCTGCTATATTGTTCTTTTTCTCTGAAAAGTAATGGAAGTTTCAAAAGTAGTTGGCCATAGGCTTAGTATTTAAGCTCAATTGTTAGAAGAAAATAAACTAGTAAAGGTTAGTAGTGAATATTTTCAACTCTTAATATTTTCTTGCACAAGGAAGGAAGTCAAATACTATGCCTAGTCTTTCTTCTTTACTTATTTCAGCCCAAGACAAAAAAAGAACTGGTTGTATAGTCTAGATACAAGTCCTATGTCTTATACACAATTTGAAAATTTGTAGTTGCTCTCAATTTTTAATTTGTCTTTTCATTCTCTTAGAGCGACTCTTGTAGAACAAAATCTCCATTTTTTGTCTATTTATGCAAAAGATTATCCTTTATCAATTAAAATTTTACATTTTAAAAACTCATGTGGAAATATTTGTGTGAATATATTTCTAGAGGTTCTGTTCTGCTTGCTTAATGTTATCCTTTCACTAATATGAAACATTTTTTTTGAAAGCAACACTTTTGTTAAATATTAAATTTATTTCTTTCTACTTTTTTTCTTTTTCAAAATTGTTTTAGCTATTCGAGTTCTTTGACCACCCTTCAAAAACCTTAGCATCATATTGTTAATATCTAGAAAGTATTCTAAGATCTTTATGATATTCCATTAAACCTGTAGATCAGTTTGGAGAGAACTTACAACTTTATTTTACTGAATCTTGTGGTGCAATATTATAATTTTTCCTTTTACTTAAATTTTCTTTGATGATCAGCATTCAAAAATCTTCAATAGAACTCTTGTACATTTCTGTTGGATTTACTTTTTGCTGTAATTATAAATGTATAAAAGGTCTTGTTATTTTAATGTGTGTATTGTTGATATATATAATTGATAAAGGTATGAACTTTTTACTCTATGACCTTATTAACCTTAGTAGTTGTTTTTTGTTGATTCCTTGGGTTTTTCTAGATGCCAAATTTGTAATTCTTTAATGGGGACATTTTCACTTATTTCTTTCCTTTATGTATTATTACTTTTTTTATTTAACTAGAGCTCTTGACAGAATCACAAACCCTTGTCTACAAAATTGTACTTGAAGGCCATCTCATGTGAAAAAAGATTGGTTAGATGCGTGAGTTTGGGCTCTGACAGTATGTGCTTAGCAGTGAGAGAATAAACTTAAAACAATCCTGCACTCTTAGGGGTGAAGAACAGTTTTGATTCTTCCCAGTGCCTATTAAGATTTACTTTATCTTGATTTGTTTGTACCCTTAATATTATAACATTATACCAGGGGGAAAATTAAATCCCCCATAAAACAACATAACACAATAATAGGTTGAAAATTATCCCTGTTATTTTTATATAAAATGTCTAACACTCAATGAAAAATGCTTAAACATACTGGAGAAGACAATATGGTCAACACTTAAGAGGAGCAATATTTAGTAGCTACAAAGTAATAGTTAATACAAAGAGTGGAATGACTGTATGTGGGCTTCAAAAGAACTATATTTCATATGTTTAAATAATTAAAGAGTGAGGATTTTAAAAAGAAGACTAGAAAAATATAACTGGAAAACATAAAATATAATGTTAGTTTAGATATTAAATGGTATAAGTGTATATGATACAGATGAATGGAGAAACAGCAAATTGAAGAGACTTTAGAAGGAAATGTCCTAAATGAACCAACAGTGAGCAAAAGAGATTACAGAAAATGACATAAGAAACACATACAATAGTTGTGATACAGGTTTGCATTCTAAATACCCAGAAGGTAAAGAGCATGATCAGGGTAGAAGAAAGAAGGAAGAAAAAAATTGTTTGAGATTTTCTATCAGGGACAGAAAGTATCCAACAATAAATTTGAGACATTATAAACTATAAGAAGGTCAGAGGACTGTCCTGCTACAATGCTATATATGGTTAGATTTCTAAATTTCTGTGAAAAAATATGTAATTGTTTATTCCTATTTTTATAAATTTATTTTTTATTTTTAATTTTTTTCCACATTCTGTAGGGATTTAAAGTTCAACATTTCAAGACTTGATGAAAAATATCTGTTCCATGTTATGTCTATGCCTTTTGATATTCAGACAGAGGGTGAAGTCAAACACAACTGCCTATGTTATCAGGTAATAATATCATTAAGCTTCTCTTCTGGAGGGTTAACAACTTAAGTTTTCAGACCAAAAATTAGAGAAAAAGAAGGGCTGCAAGACAGCCAACATTTTGACCTAAGCCTTTCAAGGTCAGTGAGGACTCAGGACATAAGAGAACCTGTACTGTACCATCCTATAACTCAGTGATGCCCCAAATTTTCTGTTCAAGGAGATTATGGGGCCACAGAGGAAAGTGATTGCTGATGTAGAGTATGCCTAAGGAGAGTCACATGGAGAGAAAACATTCTCTCAGGATTTCACAGAAGGCAAATTGGTCAAGCAATGGCCGTGATTCATCCACAGGGCTGACACTGACAAAGGATCTACAAACTGTGGTACAGGGTTTCAGGGTAAATCCTGAAGGGATTTGACTGACCTTGTCAGATACAGAAGTTAAATTTATGATACATAGGTCTTGCTTTATCTTGGTCTTAACCATCCAGCAGAAAAGTATAAATACAGGGTATAACAAGTAAAGCCATATTAATATGCTGAGTTGTAAAAGGCTTAAGTCAACAACTTCTGACATTGCTAGTCCTATGGATAACCCACTACTATTATGGACTACTGGACTATATTGGATTATTTTTCTGAATTCATGCACCTACAATATTTAAATGGTAATGGAATACCCATCTCTAACAAAACTAAACAAAAATAGGGGATATAAATGAAGGACCATTTTGTATCTGTATATACAAAATAGTTAGGATAGATATCCAGCTACTTTCTCTTAATGAAATGAGAAGAAAGATTTGTACTGATAGTGTTCGGACAGGATATCATGTCTGCATTTTGAACTATGAATAACTACTACAAAGACACCAATATGCAATGTATTAATTATTGTAAATGTCCTGTTAACCTGTTTTTTTCCATAATTTTATTGAGAGACAAATAGCAGTGAGACAGTTTCAAATCAAATTGGTATGACAGTTTCAATAATTAACACATTGCATACTCTCTTCCTAGTGGATATTTACTGTAGAGGATGCAGACATAATATCCTATTTACAAACACTATTAGAACAAACCCCTCTATTCATTAAGAGGATGTAACTATATGTCTATCCTAACCATTTTGAATACACAGATACAAAATGGACATTCATCTGTATCCCCTTTTTTATTTAGTTCCATCATCTGAATATTATAGGTGTGTTAACTGAGCAAGATATTCTAAAAGAGTCCAGTAGTCCATAATAGTATTGGGTCTTCCGCTTGACTGGCAATGTCAGAAATTGTTGACCTGAGTCCCCTACAAGCTCAACATAACACCATGGCTTTATTTCTTATACTTTGTTTTTATACTTTTCTGCTGGATTGTTAAGACCAAGATAAAGCAAGACTTATGCAACAAGAGTTGTAGCTTTTGGGTCTGATAAGGTCAGTGAAATCCCCTCAGGATTTATCCTGAGATCCTGTACCTCAGATTGTAGAACCTTTGTCAGTGTCAGCCACGTGGATGAGTCACGGCCATTGCTTGGCCAATGTGCTCTCTGTAAAAGCCTGAGAGAATGTTTTCTCTCCATGTGACTCTCCTTAGGCACACTCTACATCATTGATCACTTTCCTCTTTGGCCCCATAATCTCCTTGATCAGAAAATTTGGGACACTACTGAGTTACATGATGTTACAGTATAAGTTCTCATATGTCCTGAATCTTAAGTCACTTTGGAAGAATAGGGCCAAAATGTTGGCTTTCCTTGTGGCCCTCTTTTTTCTCTAATTTTGATCTACAAACTTAGGCTGTTAACTCTCCAGAAGAAAAGTTTATTGTTATTACCATACAACCTAGGCTGTTAAGCTTAACCTCACTATCTGTCTGAATATCAAACATCTTAGGCATAGCATGGAACAGATATTTTTCATCAAGTATTGATATGTTGAACTTTAAGTCCCTACAGAATGTGATAAAAGGCATTTAAAAAATTAAAATATATTTTTAAATAGGTGTAAAGAATTATATGATTCTTATGTTTACACATAAGCCCAAAAATCTAACCATATACAACCTTAGAGCAGGACAGTTCCACAACATTCCTTTTCCTGTCTCCTGCCTTCATTCACCACCCCCTTCTTTTTGAACAGTCATCTATCTGAGAGACAGCATGGCAGCAACTGGCATATTGTGACAAGCAGCCCGTATTCAGAAGACCAGAATGACAGGCACTCCAAGCATGAAGTGAACTTTAAGTCCCTTTAAGTTATAACTACTATAACAAATTGCCATCTTCAGTGCAGTTGCTTAGTTCACAGGTGTCTGTATATATAGATAGGGAGAGAATCATTCAAATTAACTGCTAGATTCAAAATTCTTCTGAAGATTCTCAGGATCATTGCCTTACCCATCTTTTACATATAACTGTATGGCTTGCC
>NW_004524585.1:14305035-14312174 GCF_000260255.1 Octodon degus | reverse complement strand
TGTTGCTTATTTACTATCGACGCTATTAATTCATGCATTTGATCCGAGCTAGTATCCTCCGCACTTTTTCTGGTTGGGCACTGGGTTTCTTCCATATGTTTCTGCATTTGATTCTTTAGTGCAGATGTTATTAATTCAGGGATTTCTTTTTTCTTTTCCAATCTGAGGTCTTGTATATCTTTCTGCAGCTGTTTCTTCATTTCAGAAGCTGTTGATTCATTGCTTTCAGCTGTGTGATTTCCAATTTTTCCTGTGTGAGTGACCTCTGCACTTGTCATGGGTGGGCTTGCGTTCTGAGGTTGCATTTTATTCCTTCTTGTCATGTTGTGTAGCACTGTCTTCTGAGCTTTGTTGTAAATCTTTGCTGTGATTATAACCTTTGCATGTACTGAAGTTCAGGTGCAGCTCTACAAAGTTTGGACTTGTCCAACTGCGTCTGGTTTGGGTCTGGCTGCTGTGTTCAGCTCCTTCCCTCTGCTGCCCTTGAGGGTGAACCTGTTGTGCCCCTGTGGCAAGATGTTCTGCTCCTGGACTAGCTGGTTGGATCTATCCTTTACACTCTTTGCAGGGATTGCAGCTGCAGGATTACACCCCAGGCATGTATGCCAGGCCTGATCTGTGCCTGGAGGGGTCAAGGTGAAGTATGGGGAAGAGGAAGCTCTCCAACACACTCACCGGACCTGGGCTAGGACTGCGTCTGGGGGTTCCCGGACTTGGCAGAAATTCCTACTCGGTGGGCGGGGTGGGGGAGGTACTGCGGAGTGGTGGTGGCGGCCCAAGGGGGTGGGGTTCTGGCCCACTCTGCGCCTGGGCTGGGACGGGTCCCGCTTGCACAGGGTAGCAGAAAGCTCTCCACACACTCACCGGACCTGGGCTAGGACTCTCTCCATACTTCTTATTTGTGTATCTTCTATTTTGCTCTGTCTCTGTCTATATGAATCTATATCTTTGTAGATGCAGAAATCAAAATATAGCTATATACATTTCTTGTATAAGAGAAACCATGTGATATTTAAACTGTGTGCCTGGCTTATTTCCCTGCATATGGTAAACTTATTGTGCATCCATTTACCTGTAAATGACTCAAGTGATCTCTCCTTTTGGTGGACTCACGTTCCATTGAGAATAAACGCTAAGTTTTATGTATCCATTCATCTGTTGATGGGCACATGGGGCATTTGCAAGATTCAGCTATTATGAATTGTGCTTCTAGTTCTTGGTGTTGTACACTACATTTTCTTTTCTCCTGCTCTAAGTCCCAGCAGATACAACTCTCCTCTCCCTTAGTTTGTGTCCAAAAACTGGTACTTTCAAAGGAATGTTTGATTGAAAAGAACCCCGAGTACAAGGGGTCAGTGGCCTTAACTCGGTTCAGCTAAAATATCTTACTTTTCAGTTTTACAAAATATTTGACCACATAAATATTTTGGAAGAGACTATAGTGAATTTTTTTCTGAAATGTTATTACCTTCTTAGTAAATCAGCCTGTGACAAGGCACATTCTTTTAGTGTAAAACATTTTAATTTCAGATGGAAATTTAAGATGCTGGGAAATGTAAGAACCAAGAACTGGGTGTTATGAGGGTTACTCCAATAAATGTTATTGCATATATCAGTGAAACTCATGTTAAATTGCATGTTAGGTAGGTTTAGAATTAAAAATACATGACAAGAACAACATGTAAGCTGAGAAAGGAAGACTCGAGTTGGCATTCAAGGGCTCCTACGTTGTCTGGAAAAAGAGTAAGAATGCCATGGGATATTATACTTTAAGAAGCACAAAAGGTAAGTTTTGATCTAGGGAAATCCTTGAAAAACAAAAAGGAATGTGCAACACGAAGGTAACATCAAAGCAAATGAAATGCTAAAAGACAATCTAAAATTAGACAAGAAGCAAGAAAAGGCAAATAGAAGACATATTAAGATGTATAATTAATTTGAATTTTGTCAGTTATATTAAATATAAATGAAATAGATAATGTCACTAAAAACAAGGTTTGGGAGGCTGAATTAAAACAAAACTCTGTGTTTCTTATGGCAATCTAAACAACTAATTTGAAGGCAATATGCAATACAGCAATGATTCTCAAATTCTTATTGATTTATTTGAAGTTAGGTATCACTTCTAATTTTTCTGTTTTCATTACTATTTTGCATTGTCTTAAGATAATAAAAGTTTTCCCAGAATCTCACACACAGTAGTTATTATGAGAACTATGACCAGAGTCTTTTTTCCTAATGTACTGTTTTTGTGTGATAAAGGTTGTGATCTCTTATCTGAAAAATGAAAAAAAATTATGACCTAAAATAAAAGTTGTGGTGATTTGGCAACTGTTATGTTTTGAATGTGTTCCATCCAAAATTTATATGTTCTAAGAGATGAAGCTTTTAAAAAGAGGTTAGAGCACAGGGGCTCTTCTGCTCTTCTTATAAAGGGACCAAGCCGGGGAGGAGAGTCATTCCTTGCCCCTCCTCTTTCTGCCATAGGACGGGGCAGCACTCCTCTCTGCAGAGTATAACCTCACAAGTCCCAAGGGCCAGCCAGTATCTCTGCTGTGCAATTTCATTCACCAGAACTGTGCAAAATAAATTCTTGTTCTTTATAAATTACTCCTGTGGCATCTTACTATAACTGTACAAGTGGACTAAAAAAGTAATGTGGGGAAAGATATGTAATAAAATTCTAATAAGAAAGCTGATCTTGTTAGATTAATATAGATAAAAGATAAAAGGTAAGATGGGCTATTTTGTAATGATGTGCTCTTCATTTCATCAGGAAGATAAGTAATTCAAAATGTGCATGTTGTATAAAGTAAATATTGATAAAATTAAAAGGAAAAATAAACATATTGATGGGGAAGTTTTAGCATAACTTTCTTCTACTTAATATTTAAGAAACAACATCAGTCTCAAAAGAAAAAGCATAAACAACTGTTTGTGCACTAAGAAGGGAGTACATCCCAACTTGTTCAGAAAGAAGTAGAAGTTGATAGCAATACCTCATAGGGCCATAAATAAAAATTATAGGTCAAACTTACTCATAAATATAGATGCAAGGCTTTTAATCAGAATATTATCAAGTCATATTCTATACTCAAGTAGTACATGAAAAGATGTCATAATATAGCTAAGCTGAAATGCATTTAGCAACAGAAGGTAGTTACCTATGAAAACCAATCAATGTAATCCACAATAGTAACAATAAAAAGCTCATGCAATATAAGGATTTAAAAAATAGTTTTGCTAATATATGTTATATATGCTTTACAGAAAATGTAAAAAAAATGCCTAGATCTTTCTTAACTCTAATAAAATATTTTTTGTAAAGTATGACAAATTTAATGACGGTGATCACTCTGAGATCAACATCAAGAAGAAGAAGAGATCTAGTAGAGTTCCTTCCATGACACAGGACTCTTCAGATTACAGCCAGTAGAGTAAGACAAGATAACATAAATCAAAGTTGAGATGGAAAAATGAACATACTTCTCTTTATTTACAGGTATAATTGCATGTCCACATCAAATTTAAAATCCATTTGTGATGATCGATAAGACAGTTGTTGGGATTTTGTCTGCCATTGCATTATTCTCTAAATAAGTCTGGAAAAAATCAGTGGCTTCATAGTAAAACCAGATACTATATTCCAACTAATGAGAATGTGTTCTGTCCTCACTTAGATTACATTTTATTAGCTCTGTTAATTCTTGCTATGCATATTTTGAGGACATAATTCTGGATAAATATAGACATTTTATTTTATATTACTTTCTTTTTTCTTTTTTGTGGTACCGGGGATTGAACTCAGGACCCTGTGCTTGCCAGGCAAGTGCTTATTCTACTGAGCTATCTCCCCAGTCCAACTTTCTTGTAAAATAAATTCATCATCATTTTGAAGTCTTCCTCTGTATTCCTGATAATACAATCTTCCGATAGTCTGTTTTATCTGACACTAACTAATTACATCAAGTTTTCTTTACTTACATTTGTTTTGAAAGTCTCTGGGGCCTGAGATATAGAGCTCAGCAGTTCAGCACTTCCCAGGCAACCATGAGGTCCTGAGTTCGATTCTAAGTAGCCAAAAATAAATAAACTTTGTCTAAATTTATGTTTTAGATGTCACTTATAGTAGCATAGGGTTGTGTTTTTTTAATTAAGTTTAATCATATTTTCCTATAATTGAAATACATTATCTGCCTAATTTCTGCTACCATATATTTGAGTTGAAATCTTTCATTTTTTAAAGGATATTGTATTTGTCTGTCTTATTCTATATTACCAGTTACCTCTATTCATCACTTGTTTTACACTAGATTTTTAATAGGATATTTCTCCTGGATAGCAAATCAGAAATTTTATACTATTTCATCATTCTATGAGGTTACTGTTTAAAATCAATAGCATTTTTACTCTTTTCTAGAATAATTTAAGGGTTTTTCAACACTTTAATTTCACTGTCAGCCCTTCTTATCGCTCACTGAATCAGGCATTTTAGTTCTTTCTATAGTTAAAGCTCAAGACATAATCTTGGTTGTTTTTTTATTCATGTTCATTAAAGTAAAACTATATATGGCCTATTTTGTTGGTTTTCTTTAATTTTTTACTTCCTTCCTGATATTCCATGTAGAATGAGTTTTCGGCTGCCAAGAAACAATAGTTTTTATTCCAGTGCAATGTGTTTGTAGCAAATTCTCCTAGTTTTTTTTTTAATGTATACTCATTTTATTGTCTTTTCTGAATTTCCATTTTATAGTTCCTTCATAAATCAATTTCTTTTTATCTCTGATATCTTAAAATTTGTGTAGCTCTATTTTTTATTTTAAAGAAAAAATAAAATAAAACAGTTTCAAATTAGTTTAGTAGGAGATTTACAATAATTAATACATTGCTTATTATTGTCTTCATCACAGTTACTCAGAATACAAAATGCAGGTATGATATCTGTTCCAAATAACGTTAGCAAAAACCTTTCTTTTCAATGAACTAAGAGAAACTAGCCATGTAAATATCTTAACTATCTTGTGTATACATATATTTGTTTCTTTTCCCCATCCTTCCTTTCCCTTTTCCCTCACCACAGTTTGCCTTTTCTATTGAACTGTTTCTCCCCAGTTCACAGTCTCTACATTTTGGACCTTATTTTACAAAGTCAGTTTCTCACATTAGTGAGAAGATATGTTTACACACATGGGTCTGATTTTTTTTCACTCATGAATATGGTCTTGAGTTGCATCCATTTACCCATAAAAGTCTTCAGTTTATCCTTCTTTATGGCGGAGTAGGACTCCATTTTATAAAACAACCACATCCTTTTTAGCCATTCTTTGGTTGATGGGCATTTGGGTTGTTTCCAAGATGTAGCTATTATAAATTCTGCTGTTACAAACATAGGTGCACATATATTGCTGTGGTATGATGTTTTGAATTCTTCTGGTAGGTATCAAAAAGGGGAATAGCTGGGTTGAATGGGACCTTTAATACTAGTTTTTAAGGCATCTCCACGCTGTTTTCCACAGTGGTTGCACCAATCTACATTCCCAAAAACAGCGATAAAGTGTTCTTTTTTCCCTACAACCCCACCAGCATATGTTATCAGCCATTTTTTCTTGGGGGAGGTGAAATTTCAATGTTGTTTCAATTTTCATCTATTGAATGACAAATGATGAAAGTTTTTCATGTATTTATTTGTCACTTGTATTTTTTTTATCTGAGAAGTGTGTATTCATCTCAGATGAGCATTTGAGGATTGGGTTTGAATTTTCAGGGCCTGATTCTTTTAAATTATTTATATTTTTAGACAAGTTCTTTGTCTAAAGGACAACTAGCTTTCATTTTTTCTGACTCTGTGGATAGTATTTTACTCTGCTGGTTATTTTTTTTTATTGTTAAACAGCTTTTAAATAAGATGACATTCCATTTGTTGATTCTTTGTAATACTTTCCTTACTGTCTGGGTTTTGTTCTTTGTTTTTGTATTTAGGACAGGGTGTACAAGGTGTACAGGGTGTACAGGAACAGAGTACATAGATTGGACTTGTAGTGATCCTCCTTTTTACAGCCTCCCAATTGCTGGGTTTGCAGGTATGTGCCACCATGCCTAGTCTTAATCATGGTTTCAGTGTGCCCCAGGGGTGGGGCTAGCATGGCAGGTCTGGGCATTGAACTCCTGGAATCTGCCTAAGCAGGCGCTTTAATCTACAGAGCTATTTGGCTGGCCCTTGGGTTTTCTTCTTGAGTCTCTGCCTATTCCCATGTCTTCATGATCTCTACCTAGTTTCTATGTCATTAAATTTAGTGTTTCTGGTTTAATATTTAGGTTTTTGGTTCATTTCAAATTTAACTTAGAGGATGGTGATAGACAGGACTAATTTTAATCTTCATTATGTGGAAAGCCAGTTTTTCCAGCATCATTTATTAAAGAGGCTATGTTTATTCAGTGAATATGTTTATCTCCTTTGTCAAAGACAAGGTGGCTGAGTGTGCTCAGGATTATGTCTGCATGTTCTATTCTACAGATCCATGTTTATCACAATAGCTTTGTAGTATAATTTCAGGTTTGGGATGCTGATGCACCTTGACTTTCCTTTGTTGTCCAGAACTGTTTTTGCTATTCTAGATATCTTCTGGTTGCAAATGAATTTTTGAGTGTTTTTCTATATTTGTGAGGTATCCTAATGGTATTTTGATTGGGATTGCACTAAATTTGTGTAGTGGTATTGGGAATACGGTCAGTATCATTATGTTGGTTCTTTCTACCCTACAGCAAGTTCTATCTTCCCATTTTTTAATACCCTGTTCAATCTTCTATTCAGGCTACTAAAATTTTCACTACACAGATGTTTTATATTCTTTATTAGATTGACTCTAAGTATTGTATTTTTTTTAAGATGCTATGGTGCAGAATAAAGCACCTGCTTAGGCAAAGTGCAGTGGCTGAGGTTCTATCCCCAGCATGTAGTGCAGGCCCTTCCCTCAGGGCTTGCTAAGATGGCAAAAGAGACTGGGCATGGTAGTGTGCCTGTAATCCCAGCCCTTGGGAGCCTGAACACAGGCAGATCACTACAAGTCCAATTTATGTAGTGAGACCCTGTAGACTCTGTACAGAATAAGAAGGAGAAGGAGAAGGATAAGGAGGAGAAG
>NW_004524585.1:14302716-14304935 GCF_000260255.1 Octodon degus | reverse complement strand
TGCTGCTATAAACATAGGCACATATATATCCTATGATATGATGTTTTCAGATCCTCCGGGAAAATTTCCAGCAGAGGAATAGCTGGATTAAATGGGATTTCCAGTTCAAGTTTTCCAAGGAGTCTCCACATTGATTTCCATAATGGTTGCACCAGTCTACATTCCTTTTTCCCCCCACAACCTCTCCAACATTTGTTGTTGCTGCTAACCTGTTTTGAAACTATCTCATTGCTCTTTGTTTCTTAGTAAAATTAGTAAAAAAAAAAAAAAGGCAGATAATGTCACAGTAAAGGTTCTAAAGATTGAAAATGTGTAAATGCCTGAAGCAACTGGAAAAAAGACTTAATAAGAGTGATCAATAATCAGCATGACATCTGATTTCAACAGAAGGAGTGAAAACCTTTGCAAGAAAGAGAAATCCTATCTTTGAAAAAGTTGAAATTATTCAAAATCTAGAATTCAAAAAATCTAGCAAGTTGACTTTAAAAATGCCAAACACCTGCAGGCACTTGTAGTCAAACAAAATCAAGTATTTGTTAGCACCAAATAAGGGACTGAAGGAAGGGTTTTGGCATTAGGGTTTACTAATTCATTAGTTAGGAGTCATTCTTTGAAAGATGTAATCCGTCTTTCGTACAAAGTTAGGCTAAAAAGGTGACTATTAAAATGAAAAAGATATGTTTTTTAAAAAGTTTAAAAACCACAAGCATCCTAAATCCAGAAAAACTATATTCTTAATTAAATTGTACTAAATACTATCTATAGTCCTGCTTCTAAATTTTTCTCTTTGGGGAAAAATTTGGTTACTACCTCATTTAGCTTACATGATATTAGTAAGAAAATGTCTTATTTACTTTTACTTGTTTCTGGGACAAATACCCAACACTGAAAATTAAGGAAAAGGTTTATTTACCTCACTGTTTGTGGAGGTTTTAGTCCATACGTGACTGGCTCCAAGGAAAATGGTAGTAGTTGATGGTGGCAAAAAACAATGAAGAGCAGAGCAGCAACAGATGTTGTGTCCATCAAGCCTCTCTGTTCCTTCTATGCTGACTGTGAAGACCAGTGCGCCATAACGAAGATCAGAGCTCCTCTAAAGTGGCCGCTGGGAAGATCAAGCTCCTATGAAGTGGCTCCAGTGAAGTCCAGAAGACCTGGACTTCTCCAAGGAAGCAGGGCAGGACTGCAGAAGACTTTCTCAACTCCTTTATACACACTTTTTGTGCTAAGTCACTCTGGGTGGCCCTGTTGTGCCCTAGGGCAGAACCAATTGCACCTCCACCTGCAGGGCAGGGCCCCCAGAGCCCAGAACTGCCAGAGCCAATTCAGTCAAGTTGATACAATGTACCAACTACTACAGAACATATGCATCAGATATTTTAAAATATTATTGTTTTATAGGATGCATGAAACATCACCCATGGATAGATGTGGCATTTATACTGCTTCTTCAGTTTTATGTGTCACAAACACAGAGATTTTGACATTTTATTTCATAAATTACCACTTTCATAGAAACGTGTGTACTGTGTATTTATAATGCTTCATTATTCAGTGTATTATTGATATGAAAAATCTGCTTTTATTAAGCATCATTTAGAGCCTCATTTTTCATTCATGATCTTATGTGTCTGAGGAGTTCAAAGAATTTTCTCCATTTCTAGTTCCTAGCACTTTATTAATTCATATTTGCAGTATATTCATTTAATGGGGGAACTTGGCACATGCACATCTTAATTATTATTCTCATTTTGACCACCTATCCGTCTTCTTCCCTGCTCCTTCCAACTGTTGGTCCACTTGCTGTCTACAAAAACTCTATTTTATTTTTTTCTCCTTCAATTCTTTCTTTCCATACTCTTTCCCTTCCTTCCCCCTCTTTCTATCCATCTCTTGATCTGCCACAAATTTGAAAAGTTCTCCACACTTCTTTTTTTTTCAACATTTTATTGATAAACAGATAGCAATGAGATAGTTTCAAATCAAATCGGAAGTACAGTTTTAACAAATACCACACTGCATATATTCTTCTTAGTGGTTAATTGCTATACAAGATGCGGACTTGATATCCTATTTACAAACATCATTAGAACAAATCATTCTATTCATTAAGAGAATGAAACTATATATCTATCCTAACCACTTTGAATACACAGATACAAAATGGACATTCATCGGTATACCCCATTTTTTCTAAGTTCTGTTATTGAATATTATAG
>NW_004524585.1:14298145-14302616 GCF_000260255.1 Octodon degus | reverse complement strand
GGTGGTGGGGGGGCGGCCCAAGGGTTGGGAGAGGGTCCGGCCCACTCTGCGCCTGGGCTGCAACTGGTCCCGCCGGCGCAGGGTAGCAGGAACTCTTCGCACAGTCAGCGGACTTGGGCTAGGACTCCATTTACACTCTTGACAGGTTGATGTCAGGTGAAACACTTCCACCTAACAACTTATTTACCTATTTATTTATTTGCCTTAGGTACTTGTGTTCTCAGAACTGGTACAATTTTTTTCCCCATAACTTACCTTGTGTGCTCTCTATTCTTGGTTCTGGCCTTACTCTAGTGCCACAAGTGTGATTGATCTTTACCTTCAGTTGCTCTCTAAAGTAGATATTGGTGATCTTCTGAATTTAAACAGGATATGTAATGATTTCACTCTTTTCTTTCCTCAATGCATTGAGTCTTTTCTTTCCTATTTTGATAAGGTTGGGTAAATATTTATCAATTTTATTTATTCTTTCACAGAATGAACTTTTTGATTTATTAATTCTTTATATTGTTCTCAGCCTCAATTACATTAATTTCTGTTCCGATCCTTATAATTTGACCTTGTCTGGGCTTTGAAAATTGCTTGCTTTTTATTTTTTCTAGAAGCTTGAGGTGCAACATCAGGTTGTGTATTTTTGCTTATTCTATTTTCCTAATGTGAGAATTCACTGGTATAAATTTTCCCCTTAGGATTCTTTTCACTGGGTCTGTCAGATTCTGGTAAGTTATATTTGCATTTTTGTTTAATTGAAAATATTATTTATTTATTTTTTCTTTAATTTCATCTAAGACTCACTGGTTGTTCAAGGTGGTGTTATTTAATTTCCATGTTTTTGTCATTTCTTTTGCCATTAATTTCCAATTTCATTGCACTATTGTCAGACAATATATGTGGGATAAATTCAATTCTTTTGCATTTATTTAAGTATGTCCTATGGAATAGTCTATGGTCTATTTTAGAGAACATGCCATGTGCAGCTGAGCAGAATGTGTATTCTGATGTTGTTGAGTGGAACACTGTAAATATATATTGAGTGCATTTGTTCCCAGTTTTGGTTCAACTCTGATATTTCTTTGCTGATTTTTTGTCTGATTTATCTATCTATTTGTGACAGTGGGTTATTAATGGCCCCATTGCAATTGTGTTATTGTTTATTTAATTTTTCATGCCTGTTAATATTAGTCTTATATTGCTGGATGCTTGCATATTTGTTCATACATATTTATGATTATTATCTCCTTGTCTTGAAGTTTTTTTCTAACAAGTATATAGTTTATCTCTTTAGATCATTTTTGGCTTGAAGTTCACATTATTTGCAAACAAAATAGCTACCCCTGTTTTTGTTTAGGTTCCTGTTGCATGGGAGATTGCTTTGACTTTCAGTCTATGAATTTTTTCCTTTTCTTTTTTTTTAATATTTAGTACAGGGTCTACAAGGATCTCACTATGAGTAGATCCAACTCATAGTGATTCTCTTTGTTTTCAGCCTCCCAAATGCTGGGATTACAGGTGCACACCATCATGCCCATTCTCAATTACCAACTCAGTGTACCTCAGGAGCGGGGTCAGCATGAATTTCTTTTTGAATTTAATGTGTTTCTTGTATGTAGAATATTGTTTAATTTTGTTTCTTGATCCACTCTTCCAGTTTGCTTTGTTTTATTGGTGAATTGAGGTCATTTACATTAATGTCTATAACTGATATGTATTATTGGCCTATCTTTGTCATGTTATTGTCATGTTATTTTCCTACTTCATGGAAAAAAGCTCAGTGCTTTTTCCCTCTGTCTAATTGCTTGCCCCCCCCCATTGTTAGTTTCTTTCTGTTGTTGTTCTTAGAATCATGATTGTTTTTGTCTAATCTAGAATATCTTTCAGTACTCTTTGTAAGGTTGGTTTGGTAGTCATAAATTTCTTTATTTATTCTTTGTTGTAGATGTATCTTACTTCTGAATTAATTTTGAAAGATAGTTTTGCAGTGCACATCAATGTGGGTTGGAAGTTGTTTTCTTTTAGGCCTTGAAATATTTCATTCCAAGGTCTTCCTGAGTTGAGAAATCTGCTGTGGTTCTGTCCCTTATTGGTGACTTGTCCTTTTCCTAACAGCTTTTAATATGCTGTTATTTTGCTGAATTTCCAGGATGATGATTATTAAATGTCTGGATGTGGATTCATTTGGGTGTAGATTTATTTTGGTAATTGCTTATTGGAGTTCTATATGTTTCATTTATTTGTATGTCAGATTCTGTCCCCATATTTGGGAAATTTTCTGCTATTACTTCTGCAAATAGATTTTTTTTGTCATTTATATTGATTCTTGCTTTTTTATCAACACCTATCAGTCATATATTTTTATTTCATTGTCATAGTTGTTGAATTATCATTTCTTGATCCCTTTCTATTCATAAGAAATCTTTTCTTTCACAATTGCTAGGTGTGAGCCTGTCTTCAAGGTATGAAAATCTATCTTCAGTTTCATTCAGGCTGTTTTCCTAGCTTTCAGTGGAATTTTAAATTTCCTAAGTACGTGTCTGAATCCATTTCCTGTGTTCTATTTCTTTCATATATTAATCATTCATAGTTCATGTTTTTTTAAAAAGCTTTTTTCTCAAAGATTTTATTTTTATTTTTTACTTTTTTATTTTTAAAGAAAATACAAAATAGTATTAAAACATAAAATTACAAGTGATTCAGATCTTCACTTAACAAGTTAATATGGATTTTACAGTATTTCTTCTAACGCATAGTGTTGTCTTCCAACAACTTATTCATATTACCAGATACATGCATGCAAAATTAGAAGAAGAAAAAAATTAAAAGCAATACATAATAAATTAAGAAGAGAAAAAGGACAATTGAGAAAAGGGCACAGAAGAAGTTAAGCATTATCTGTTCTTATCAATAGACCACAGAAATTCACAGTACAGTTGTCCAAACTATCCTACTTCCATTCATAGATATATCTCTTTTCCCGACCTCCTCTCCTATTCTTCTCTAACTCAATAACTCTTTAAATAAGTTCTTTTCTTTTCCTCAGGATCTGTTGTATCCTTCAGATTCCATTTTCTCTTTCTGGTTCTCACATTAAGGAGAAAATGTGATATTTGAGCATACAGATTTTATTTATTTCACTTAAGAATATGATCTCTAGTTGCATCAATTTACCAAAAAAGTCTCAAGTTTATTCTATTTTACAGATGAATAATACTTCATTGTGTAAAATACTACATATTGTTTATTCCTTATTTGTTGGGCATTTGGGATATTTTCAGGATTTATCTATGACAAATTGCACTGTTATAAGCATGGATGCACATATAATATTGTGGTCTGAGGGTTTCAGTTTTCTGGAAGAATACCCATGAGAGGAATAGGTGGCTTAAAGGAGGTCTCCAATCCTAGCTTTTAAAGGAATCTCTATACTGATTTCCATAGTGGTTGTACCAGTGTGCATTCCCACCAATAGTAGAGAAGGGGTCTTTTTTTCCACAGTCCCTCTAGTATTTGTTATTAGGTGAATTCTTGATATTAGCCATTCTTTCTGGGATGATATGGAATCTCAGTGTTGTTTTAACTTGCAGGTTGAACATGTTTTCATATAGTTACTTGGAATTTCTTCTTCTGAGAAGTATATACTCATCTCAGATGCCTATTTTGGATTGGGTATTTGAATTTAGAGGGCCTTATTTTTTTAATCTTTATTTGTTCTTGACAGAAGACCTATGTTGGAGGAATAATCAGCTATAATTTTTTCCCAGTTTGTGAGTTTTCTTTTTACTCTGTCGGATATTTGCTTTGCAGTGCAGAAACTTTTCAAAAAGATGAGATCCCACTTATTAATTCTCTGAAGTATTTTCCATGCAGTTTAGTTTTTATTCATGAACTCTCTCCACACCCCTATGTCTTTAAGATTTCAACCTATATTTTCCTCCAGAAGGTTTAGTGTTTCTGTTTTAATATTTAAACTTTGATTAATTTTGACTGCAGTTTAATGCATGGTGATAGACATGAGTCTAATTATAGCCTTGGACATGTGGAAAGTCAGTTTTTCATCTCCATTTATTAAAGAGACAATCTTGGTTCCAGTGAACATGTTTGGCCCTTTATGAACAATAAGGTGGCTGAGTGTGTTTGCAGTTATGTCTGCATCTTCTAAGCTGTTCCATTGAGCCACAGGTTTGTGTCTATGCCAGTACCATGCTGATTTTATCACAGTAGCTTTATAGTATAATTTCAAATCAGGGTTTGTGATACCTCCTGCCTTTCCTTTGTTTCCCAGGATTGCTTTTGATATTCTGTCTCTTCTGGTTCCAAATTAATATGACAATTTTTTTCCTCTAACTCTGTGAGTATGCTAATGGTATTTTTTTTTCCTTCCTCGAATGCCTTCAGGGCACTTTTGGCCAGCGGGAGAGTTGTGAGGTTCGAACTCCAGGAACCTGAGGCTGACAGCTTTGTGGAAGCAGCCACT
>NW_004524585.1:14296088-14296836 GCF_000260255.1 Octodon degus | reverse complement strand
GATGTGGAGCATTTTTTCATATATTTATTCGCTTCTTTAATTTCTTCCTGTGAGAAATGTGTTTTCATCTCGGATGCCCATTTCTGGATTGGGTCTTTAAATTTTAGGGCCCTAGTGTTTCTTAGTTCTTTATAGATTCTAGAGAGCAGAACTTTGTCTGATTTTTTTCCAAATTTGTAGGTTACGTTTTCAATTTGTTGGTAATTTCTTTTGACGTGAAAAAACTTCTCAGTAAGAGCAGGTCCCAGTTGTTAATTGTTTTAACTGTTACCCGTGCGATTTGATTTCTGTCAATGAACTCTTTGCCTACCCCTATGTCTTCAAGAGTTCCACCCACTTTCTCTTCCAGGAGATTTACTGTCTCCGCTTTAATGTTTAGATCTTTAATCCATTTTGACTTTAGTTTAGTGCATGGTGATAGACCTGGTTCAAGTTTGAGTTTTCAGGATGTAGACAGCCAGTTTTTCCAGCACCATTTGTTAAAGAGGCTGTCTTTCTTCCAGTGAGTATGTTTGGCCCCTTTGTCCAAGATAAGGTGGCTGAGTGTGTTCATAGGGGCCAGTACCATGCTTATTTTATCACAGTAGCCTTGTAGTATAATTTCAAGGCAGGAATAGCAATGCCGCCTGCCTTGTCTTTATTGGCCAGAATTCCCTTTGCTATTCTAGGTCTTTTTTGGTTCCAGATAAATTTTAGGAATGATTTCTCTATGTCTGTGAGATATGTCGGTGGTAGTCTGATAGGGATT
>NW_004524585.1:14294517-14295988 GCF_000260255.1 Octodon degus | reverse complement strand
GAGGAGGAGGAGGAGGAGGAGGAGGAGGAGGAGAAGGAGAAGGAGAAGGAGGAGAAGGAGAAAGAGAGAAGGAGAAGAAGGAGAAGGAGAAGGAGAAGGAGAAGGAGAAGGAGAAGGAGAAGGAGAAGAAGGAGCAGCAGCTATGGTGAAGGGTGAATTTCCCTAATTTTTATCTTTGTGAATTTATTTCTTTTGTGCAGGAATGCTATTGATTTTTGAATGTTTACTTTTTATCCTGCTACACTGCTGAATTTGGATACTGAATGTATGAGATTTAGCAGAGTTTTTGGGTATTCTGTGTAGAGTATAATGCCATCTGAAAATGATAATTTCTCTTCTTCCTGTCCTATCTTTAATCGTTTTATTTTTCTTTCTTGTCTTATTGCTCTGGCTAATGTTTCCAGAACTATATTGAATATGAATAATGATAATGTACAACCTTGTCTTGTTCCTAATTTTAGAGAGAAAGTTTCAGGTTTTGACCATCTAATATGATATTAGCTGCTGGTTTTCATAGATGGCTTTTATAAGATTGAGGTAAAGACCATCTATTCCAATTTTCTGTAGTTTTTAATTACAAATCAGTGAGGGACCTTGTCAGATGATTTTTCTGTATTTATTGAGATGATTATGTGACTTTTGTATTTGGTTCTGTTAATATGGGGTATTACATTTATTGATTTGTGTATGTTGAATCATCCCTGAATTCCTGGTATAAATCTAACTTGGACATGATGCATAATCTTCTTAATGATTTGTTCAATTCTGTTTGCCAGTATCTTATTAAGGAATTTTTGCATCTGTGTTAATTAGGCAGAATGGCCCATAGCTCTCTTTTTTGGTAATATTCTTCTCTGGTTTTGAAATTAGGGTAATACTTGCTTCAAGAAATGATTTTGGAACTATTTCTTCCCTTTCAAGTTCATTAAGGGGTTTGAGGAGTATTGGCATTAAATCTCTAAATTTCATATGGAATTCAGCTGTGAATCCATCAGGACTTGGACTTTTCTTCATTGGTAAGTGTTTAATTACATTTTCAGTTTCATTGATTGATACTGGTTTATTAAAAAAATTTAAACTTCCTGATTCAGCTTCTGTAATTCATATGTATCTAGGAATCTGTCCATTTCTTCTGTGTTTTCCATCCTATGACAGTAACAAGTTTCAAAGTAGGTTGCTGAGTCCTGGATAGCTTTTAAGAATCATGCTAGTGGAAGATTGTGAAGTAAGAGTGAAAAGACAGAAATCTGAGTTTGGGTGAATCCTCCTTTTCTGGTGGGAGAAAACCACTGGAGAACTGAAGCACAATCATTTACACTCTTTTTTAATTTTTTTTCAAAGTTTTATTGATAAACAGATAGCAATGAGACAGTTTCAAATCCAATCGGAAGTACAGTTTCAACAAATAATACACTGCATATATTCTTCTTAGTGGTTAATTGCTGTACAAGAAGTGGACTTGTGATCCTAT
>NW_004524585.1:14277292-14285837 GCF_000260255.1 Octodon degus | reverse complement strand
TGGCCAGCGGGAGAGTTGTGAGGTTCGAACTCCAGGAACCTGAGGCTGACAGCTTTGTGGAAGCAGCCACTTAAAGGACTGAGCTAGGGCCAGGCCCCCGCTAATGGTATTTTAATTAGAATTACTTTGTATCTGTATGAAAATTTTGAGAGTATGGCCATTTTCACTACATTGGTTCTTCCTATGCAGGAGGAAGGAATATCTTTCCAATTTCTCAAATCCTCATGTTTTCTCAGAGGACCATAATTTTCAACGTACAAATCTTTTATTTCTTTGTGAGATTGATTCCTGTGTATTTCATTTCTTTTTGGATGTTGTTGTGAAAGGTATGGTTTCCCTAAATTTTCTCTCAGTGCATTCATTGTTTATATATAAAAATGCTACTGATTTTTGGGTGTTGACATTGTATCCTGCTGCATTGCTGAATTTGTTTATTAAATTTGCAAGACTCCTGGTTGGGTCTTTGGAGTACTTTATATAGAGTATCATGTCATCTGAAAATAATGATAATTTCACATCTTCTTTTCCAATCCTTATTCCTTTTCCTTTTGGTTTCTCTTGTCTAATTGCTCTTGCCAATTTTTCCAGAACTATATTATATATGAGTGGAGACTGTGGACATCCTTGTCTTGCTCCTGGTTTTAAAGTGTGGTTTTAAAGTGTAGGTCTTTAGGTTTTGCCCATTTAGTGTGATATTTCAGTTGGTTTCTCATAGTTAGATTTTATCAGATTGAGATGCAGTCCATCTATCTGGATTCTCTGTAAGGTTTTTTTTTTTTATCATAAATGAGTGTTGGAATTTGTCAAAGGGTTTTCTACATCTATTGAGATGACCGTGTAATTTATCTTCTTATCACTATTGATGTGGTGTATTACATTTATGGATTTGTATATGTTGAACCATCCCTGTACTCCTGAAATGAATCCCACTTGGTCATGATGTACAATCTTCTTGATGATTTGCCACATTCTGTTTGCGAGTATTCTATTGAGGATTTTCATATCTACATTCATTACAGATTTGCCTGTAGTTCTCTTTTTTAGTTAGATCTTTCCTGGTTTTGGAATCAGAATAATACTTGCTCTAGGAATGAGTTTGGGAGAATTTCTTCTCTTTCAATTTCACTGAAGAGTGAGAAATGTTAGCCTTAAGTCTTCTCTAAGTTTCTTGTAGGATTCAGCCATGAATCAATTGGAAGCTGTGCTTTTCTTTGTTGGTAGGATTTTTATTACATTTTTCAATTTCCTTTCCTGTTATTGGGTTATTCATCATTTGTATATCTTCTTGATGTAACTTTGGCATTCCATGTGTGTCTAGGGAACTGTCCATTTCCTTTGTTTTCCATCCTGTGAGAGCAAAGATTTTGTCCATTTATTTATTCATTTTTTGTATTTTAGTAAGGTTCTACAGGGTCTACGGGGTCTCACTATGTAGATCTGACTCATAGAGATCCACCTGTGTTCATCCTCCTAAGAGTTGGGATTACAAGCACCCACCATCATGCCCAGTCTCAATCTCTATCTCAGTGTGCTCTGGGGGTGGGGCTAGCACGGCACACCTGGGATCAAACACTTCCCACTGTGTCTACTTAAGAAGGCGCTTTAATCTGCTGAGCTATTTGGCTGGCTGAGAGCAAAGATTTTGTAAGTAAGTATTGTTATTCTGTATATCTCTAGGAGCTGTAGCGATTTTACCCTTTTGATACCTTGTTGCATGAATTTAGGCTTTTTCTTTCCTCTTTTGATTAGGTTGGTTAGGGGCTTATCACTTTAATTTATTCTTTCAAAGAACCAACTCTTTGATTCATTTATTCTTTGTGTTGTTTTCTTGGCCTTCATTGCAATAATTTCTGCTCCAATCTTTGTAATTTCTTGTCTTCTTTGTGCTTTGTGCTTGACTTGCTTTTCTTTTTCTAAGAGCTCGAGGTGTAGCATAAGATCATTTATTTGAACTTGTTCTGTTTTCCTAATGTGCAAATTCACTACCATAAATTTCCCTTGTAAGATAGCTTTCATTGTATCCCACAGGTTTCAGTAAGTTGTATCTGCATTTCTTCTTGATTGCAAATATATTTTAATTTCTTCTTTAATTTCATATATGATCTACTTGTTATTTAAGAGATTTTTTTTAATTTTCATGTGTTTATGGTGTGTTTGTTAGGTTTATTTATTTTTGTATTTTAGGGGACGGTCTACAGGGTATTCAGGGTCTCACTACTAGATCAGTGTCATACTGATCTGCCTGTTTACAGCTTCTCAAGAGCTGGTATTACAGGCATGTGCCACTATGCCCAGTCTCAATTGCCATCTCAGCATGCCCAGGGTTGGGACTGGTATGGCAGGCCCTGGGATCGAACCCTTGCCCCCTGGGTCTGCTTGCAGGTGCTTTAATACACTTAGCTATTTGGTCAGCCCTGTAGATTTTTAAAAATAATTTTGTTTCATTGCACTATGGTCAGATAGTGTCCATAGGATAATTTCAAATCCTTTGCATTCACTTAAGAATGCTCTCTGTGTTAGTACATGATTTACTTTGGAGAACATCCAATGTGCAGGGGAGAATGTGTATCTTTTGTTGCTGAGTGAAGAACTGTGTAAAGTCTACCAAGTTATTTATTCACAAGTTTGACTTAGTTCTGTTGTTTCTTTGTTGACTTTTTTGCTTAGTCGATCTATCTCTTTGTGACCATGGTGTGTTAAAGTCCCTCCTTACAATTGTATTTTTTTTTCATGACTGTTAAAATTTATCTTAGATGGATGCTCCTACATTGAGTGCATATATATTTATAATTTTATCTCTTCCTCTTGCAGTTTTCCATTAACAAGTATGTAGTGACATTCTTTATCTCTTTGGATGATTTTGGTTTGAAGTTGATATTGCCAAAAAATAGAGTAGCTAGTCCTGCTTTTTTCTTATTTCCTGTGGCATGGAGGTTTATTTTCCATCCTTTGACTTTGAATTAGTGAATTTCCTTTTGAGTTAAGTGTGTTTCTTATATACAGCATATAAGAAGTTGGATTTTATTTCTTTCTTTTTTCTTTTCTTTTTTCTTTTTTTTTTTTTTTTGTGGAACCGGGGATTGAACTCAGACCCTTGAGCTTGCTAGGGAAGTGCTTATTCCACTGAGCCATCTCCCCAGCCCCTGGATTTTATTTCTTAACCCACTCTCCTAGTCTGTTTCTTTGCTTTGTGAGTAGAGATCATTTACATTTCTGGTTATAACTGATATGTATTGGCTTATCTTTGTCATGTTATTTTCCTGCTATAGGTTCTGTACTCTTTTCCACTTTTTAATTACTTGCTCTATTTGGTGGTTCCTTTCTGTTGTTCTGGAAGCTGTTGTTGTTTCTGTCTCTTTATAGAGTATATGTCAGTACTCTTTGTAGGGTTGGTTTTGTGGTCAGGAATTTCTCCAATTGTTTTTGTCATGGAAGTATCTAACCTCACCATTGAATTTTATAGATGCTTCTGCAGGGTACATCAATCTGGGTTGGAAGTTGTTTTATTTCAAGACCTGAAATACTTCACTACAAGCTCTTCTTGATTTGATTGTGTTGTGAAGTCCACTATGATTCTGATAGGTTTCACATTATAGGTAATCTATTTCTTCCCTCTAGTAGCTTTTAATATTCTATTCTTTTGCTGCATTTCTGAAATCTTTATAAATAAATGTCTAGGTATAGATTTATTTTCTTTATGGCTGTTTGGAGGTCTATATCCTCAATTAATATATGTCATATTGTTTTCTCATGTTAGAGAATTTTCTTTTAGTACTTCTGTAATAGTCTTTTTATGCCATTTGTGATGTCTTCTGCTGTTTCATTGACACCTATAATTCTTATATTATTTTTCTTTGCATTGTGTTGTAGCTGTTGCATTGTTATATCTTGGTTCCTTTAAGAAATCTTTCTTTTCATGTTCATTAGCTTCACCACTGTCTTCAAGATCTGAAAGTCTATCTTCAGTATCATTCAAGCAGTTTTTCCAGCTTTCATTGAAGTTCCTAATTTCCTGGATAGGTGTTTGAATCTGTTCACTCATTCTAAGTCTTTTTTATATTGTTCATTCAGTGTTTCCATCATGATTCTATTATCCTTCGTTTTTTACCTATTTTTTTTTAGTTCTTCTGAGTAATTCTTTCACAATTATTCTCATTTCTTTTTTGACCTGAAAGATTATTTCTGTTTTTATTTCTTCTATAGCCTGATGGACTTGTTTCTTTACTTCAGTTGCTATTATTTCCAAAATTTTAAGAATGTGATTTCCAAGTACTTGTGTGTCTGTCTCCTAGTTTTGTTCTGGGTGGATTGGAGGATTGAGATTGCCTTTTATTCTTGTGTTTTGGCATTTTTTCTTCTCCTTTTGTGGAACTGGGGATTGAACTCAGGCCCTTGCTCTTGCCAGGGAAGCGCTCATTCCACTGAATCATCTCCTTAGCCCCTGTTTTGGCATTTTTGAACCTTCCAGTAATCACTCAGACTTAGCAGTGGTGAGAGAGTGACGAGGCATGTGTCAGTAAGGTTTCTGCTACAGAGTGGATCAGAGCGGAACTCACCAAGGTTTTCACTAAAAGGGGGGTGACTGATTTTTATTCAGCAAAGCTTCAGTGTAGGTGGAGGGTGTTGGCCGGATTCACCAGTATCCCATGTATCTCCCAGAATCTTCCCAAGCTCTTAAAAGATTTGACCAGTGCCAGCACAACTCCACACCTGTGTGATGGAGGCCAAAGGGTGCAGTTTTCTAGGGCCCTACAGGCCACCGATAGTCCTCCTAAGTTCTTAAAACTTTGGACTGTTACCAGCTCCAACTCCATGTCTCTGTGCTGTAGGCTAAGGATCAGAGTTTACAAGAATCCCACAGGCTGTCCAGAGTCCTCCAAAATTCTTAAATTGTGCCAATGGTTTTCTTCATTTTCCTATTGTCCTCTCTTTTAATTATTTATACTCCAGATTTACTGAAAATTTACTTTATGATTGTTGTTATTTCTTTTTTTTTAACCTGATAGATTATTCCTGATCTGATTTCCTCCATAGCCTCATGGCTTTTGTTTCTTTATTTCAGTTTCTATCATTTTTAAATTTCAGTTTGTGTGTTCCATTTTTGTCTATCTTCTTGTGTACTCGACTTGTTTAGGTTGGATTGGAGATCTTAGATTTCACTTTGTTTATGCATATTGTTCTTTTCTATTTCAAAAACTTTTATTTTGCTTTCATTTTTGATCATCGTAAGTTTTGATGTAGGGAGCTATAATACTAGTTGTCTCAGTTACTCTTCTCTTATTGCTGGGACAAATACCCAAAACTCAAAATGAAGGAAGGAAAGGTTTATTTAGCTCACATTTATTGGAGGTTTCAGTCCATACTTGGCTGGCTCCAAGGCAGAGCAGCACATGGCAGAGAGTACCATTCATGGTAGAGGCAAAGAGCAAAGAGTCAAGGGGAGGAGTAACAGCAATAATGGCAACAGAAAGCAAGTCTGTCTTCCTTATGTTGCATTCAGGCTATCCACCCCATGCTGGGTGCAGTACTCATACTCATAATCTCAGCAACACTTACACCCATAATCTCAGCAGCACTTATACCCATAATCTCAGCAGCACCTACACCCATAATCACAGAAGCACTCACACCCATAATCCCAGTGGATCATGAGTTAATCGTGAACTCTAGAAGCCCACCTCATGACTACATGAGGCTTGGGGGGGGGGTACAACTAGACATAATCCATAGCACTAGTATCAAGTTCTCTCTTTGAAAAGTCTGTTCCTCAAGTTTGTTTTTTGCATATAGGAGATTCTTGGCTCATGTCTGTCCCAAGATCCTACCTTTCCAGTTATTTAAGATCGAGATTTTTGGTTTCTATTTGGCTCAGTCCACATTTCATTTGTTCTGGATTGTGGTGAGGTTATTATGCCCGAACTTCCTTACTCACATTGTTATAGAAGGAGAACAACTGATTACAATGGATATGATATCTAGGTAAAGAATAATTGACAATGTCTATAACATCAAGTACATTTTAGAAACTGATAAGCCATGGTAGTTTTGTACCTTGAATCAAAAGAGCAACATCTACAATTGTATAACAGAACCAGTCATAAATAGGGAGCTTGTATTTAAAATGTTTCCCCTTGTTAGAATGGTTTTATTTTGTTGTGAGGAGATTTAAGGATAGCAGATACAACAAAAATAATGGAAAAGAAAATACTGGATGACAGTAAGGCTGGATGACAAATATGATTTCACAAACTTTGGGAAACTAGAGAAGAGGGCAAAAGTAAATCTAGAAATCTAGAAAAGTGAAAAGAAATCTAGAAATCTAGAAAAGTGAAAGAATGAGGGAATAATCAAGGGATTATTTGAAGTTGTTTTCTGGGTTTGGGAGTGAGATCATTTTATGAGACTGTACTCCCCAGCCATTTAGAAAAAGGAAAAAAATAAAACAAAAAAGAAAAGGAAAAGAAAAAGGAAAAGGAAAGAACAGGGATATCCCCATCTGCCTGCTTTAATAATTCCATGTGTCTTTGACCCCAAGCAACATGCTGGTTCATCTAATTTACCACCTGTTGGCTAATATTATTGCTGTTGTTTGGTAGTTTTCCACAGGTGCCAGTCCCACCTGTCCATTCTGTAGGCCCTAGTCCCTACCCTTCTGTGTCACTGAGGTTCCTTCTTGTCTTTGGGTCTTCCCATGCCATTCACCTGGGTTGAAGTGGCAGTGAAGGTTGAGTCTGCCCTTTGTGCCATTACCTGGGTCGTGGAGGTAGCAATGGGAGTACTTCAGAACATTTAGCATTGTATTAGATTTCCTACACATCACAATAGAAAAATAAAAATTAGAAGAACAATGATAGGAAAAGAGGAAACAAAACTATCAATATTTGCAGATATTTTAAACATCAAATTTACAAACGCTTCTACAATTGTTAGTATCCATAAAAAGTTTAGGAAGTTTTGGGGACTGAAGTTTCCAAATCACAGTTTTATTTCTATTTAGTCATAGAAATAATTGCAAAATATAATTGAAAAGGAAATATAATTAATAATATTGTAACTTAATTTTAAGTGCCTAGAATAAAACTATATATAATATATATATATATATATATATATATTACTGTCATGTGGAAAAATTTTTAATGTTATGCAATTTTTAAGAAAATAGAAGTAAAGCGATAATCCATGTCAATCATTAGATGAGAGAACTAAATATTGACAAAATGTTAAATCTTTCCAAACTAATATATAGGTTTACTTTAATTATCATAAAAATCCAAACAGAATAATTGATACTTCTAAAATGTATATGGAAACAGAATGATCAAGAATATATAAAAACATATTTGAAGAGGGAAATGGAGGGACCCTTATCTGTAGAGCGTATTATAAAGCCACAGTAACTAGGACAGTGTAGCTTTAATTCAAAGAGAGGCAAATTGAGAAGTGGAATAGAATATAGAGAACAGAGAAAAACCTACATGTGACACAACTGGTATATGGCAGGCCAGGGGAAAAAAGGAGCCAGGAAAATGGCTACTCATTTGGAAAAACATAATATTAGATACCTAAATTAAATTGCATGTAAAAATAAATTCTAAGTAGAAAATAATTGAGTTGAATATATAAAAGGAAAACAAATTTAGTAACAAACAAACTGAATATTCTTCAGACTTGGCTAGGAAAAATTTATTTAAAATATTGACTATAAAAAATTGAAAAATGTATAAAAATTATTAAGTAGTCTTTATATCAAAAGTAACCTTAGGAAATTAGAAAATATAAGTTGTAAACTTGGCTGAGACAGTTACAATTCGTACAACTAGTGAGTGGCAGTAGTCAATAATATTGAGAAAACTAAGAATTAGTTTTTATTAAAGCAAATGAAAACTGAGCAAGCATCATTGACCATAATGTCACAGAAAGTTTCCCTATGCACAGGAAGGGATTCTCAATATTACTAGCATTCAAAAATGTTCAAATCTAAACCACATGGATATCTTCTATTTTGTTTCCAATGAAAATATGGCAAAATTTTTAAAACATTTGAGTCCAACTATTCTATATTTGTGCAAAAGCAAATATAGAATGTTCTTAGCAATTATTCAACAAATAGAAAATCTGGAAAAATGCCCCCGAATGTTACAGTAGACAATGCTTTATATTTATTTATATATAGTGTATATACAGTTGTAAAAATTTATTTCAACAGCGCATAACAATATATGTATATATAGGTATTAACAAAATAATATTAAGTAAAAAAATCTAAAAGATAAAGTGTAATTTCTTCAAATATAGAAAAACAAACCTTAGAAGGAGAAAGACACAGAAACAATAAATTGAATACAGGGTACAAAGCCAACTTTGAAAATAAATAGGTTTTCTATATTCCAACCATGACATAGCTTAGAAAGAAATCAGGAAAGATTCTATTCACAGTAGCTTAAAATACCATATCCTAGAGGGGCCGGGGAGATGGCTCAGTGGAATAAGTGCTTCCCTGGCAAGCGCAAGCAACAGAGTTCAATCCCCGGTTCCACCAAAA
>NW_004524585.1:14262501-14277192 GCF_000260255.1 Octodon degus | reverse complement strand
AAAAAAACATATCCTAGGAATCAACCTAATCAAGAAGATGAAAGACCTCTACAATGAAGTATTATGAATACTGTACTGCACAAATTGGAGACATTAGATTATGGAAAGACATTCCTTGTTCATGTATTACCAGAGTGTATGCTATCAAATTGGACATATGACCAAAAGCAACCTACAGATTTCAGTGAAATCCTTATCAAAAATTTAATAGTATTCTTCACAGAACTGAAAAAAACTAACAAAATTCATATGAAGACAGAAAAGACTCAGAATAGACAAAGCAATCCTGTGCAAAAAGAGTAAGACTGGCACCATTATATGTATTTATTTTCAAATTATGTTATAGAGCTGTCATAACAAAAACTGCCTAGTGGTGTTGTGATATCTATATGTAGAAGACTGAATGAAACTAGGCTTCTGTTTCTTACCCTATACAAAACTCAATTAAAGGGATCAAAGACTTAAATGTAAGATATGGAATTTTGAAACTTCTAGAAAAAACTAGGGAAAACATTTGAACCCATAGGCACAGACAAATACTTCCCGAGTAGGACTTTAAAAGTGTTGGAAATAATGGCAAGAATCAGCAAATGCAACTATATCAAATAAATTTTTTTTTGTGTTGAGAGAAACTCCTAAGTGAAGATACAGCTTATGGAATGGGGGAAAAGCTTTACAAAATCTTAACATCTTAAAGATGCTTTATGTTATCTTTTGGAACTCTGCTTCACTAATATTATTTTGTTAATACCTATATACATTCTTTGGTGCTGGGGATTGAATTCAGGACCCTGCGCTTGCCAGGCAAGCACTTATTCTATTGAGCTATCTCCCCAGCCCACCTATATACATTCTTATGTGCTGTTGAAATTAAATTTTTAAAAGATTTTCCCCAGAGTATGATAGCTACAATATAAATATTTGACATTGACAGAAGGTTAATACCTACAGTGTACAAAGAAGCAACATGCTTTATATGAAGTGGCTCAGTTGGTAAATTGGCAAGTGATTGAACAGGTATTTCTCAGAAGACATACAAATTACTAATAAATATGTGAAAAATGTTCAGTATCATCAGCTTTTGGGAAATGCAAGTTCAAACTACATTGAAATTTTACCTCTCCCCGTTTTGAATAGTTATCATTAACTAATAACACAAAATATAATACATATTTGTGAAAATGAAGAGAAAAACACCTTTTACATGCTGCTGGAAACATAAATTAGCACAACCATTCTGGAACTTAGTATGTGGTTTCTCTAAAAACTGAAAATAAAGCAAATGTTTGATCCAGCTATATTGCTCCTTGGCATGTACACAAAGGAATTAAAGATAGCATAGTATAAGGTGCTATATATCCATGTTTATTGTCATACAATTCCCAATATCCAAGATAGGAAACCAAGCTAGGTGCATATCCATCAACAGATAAATGGATAAAGAACATGCTGCATATATAAATAGCAGAGTATCATTCACCCATAAAAAAGAACAGAATTTTTCTGTTTGTAGGGATTGAATGAAAAAGGAAGATCATTCTATTAACCAAAATTAACCAGACTCAGAAAGACAAGTATCAAACATTTTTCCTAATATATAGACTCTAAGTGGAGGAGTGTAAGGGAAGGAAATAAAGAGGACTGAAATTACCAGAACATATTTTATGCATTGAAATATAATATTTTATAAAATTACTATGATTAATAATAAATTCAAAATTGTACAAAAAGAAAAGAGAATGTTGAATGAGTGACAAGATCTGTTTACACACGTGGAGGACCCTTGTGGATAAATTAAGTGTGACAGGAATGGATATGAGTTATTAATAAATTCATAGCCTATATTTTGAGTGTTTATTTTGTAACTTAATAAAGCCTAGCTCCTAACAAAATTACAGCAGGCCGTATGAGAAACAATGGTGCTACCTAACAATGATATTGGCCAAAGGTATTTTTTTGTATCTGTGGCCTAGTGGAGAAACATGTTATAAAGTGTCAATAAGTATCATATATTACTTATTCTGAGGTAGAGATTAGTAAAATTTACCTTTCAGAGGTCAGATAGCAATTACTTTGGGGCTGTGGGTCCTATATTATTTCTGCTACATGAGCATATTCTTCTTTTAGTAGTAATTTAAAAATGTGAAACAAAATTATACAGCTTTAGGGAAAAGGATAGGCAGCAGAGCACATTTCCTTTTCAAGATAAAATCTTAATGTGACTTTTTCTCTTTATTTGTTTCTATATTAAGCTGATTTATTTTAATAGACTTTTAAGTACCACTTACTGTTGAATAATTAAAACTGTTACACACATCTTTCGTTTTAATAGTTTAACATATACACAGACTTACAACTTTGAGAATTTATCCAGATAATAGTATTCCAACCAACACTTTTACCTGAACTATCAAATGATGGAAACAGATACAGTATTGTATTAAAATAACAATGGAATTTCTTCAGATAAAATCTTTTCTCTATCTTACTAAATAAATTAATATATACATTAAGTTTAGGTGATATACCACAAAAAATAATATGTTTTTTTCTTACAGTAAGCATCAATCTACAGGAAAAAATTAAGAACATGCCATAATTTTTATATTACTAGTGCTAACTATTGGCTATCCAACCAGAAAAAAACAATGTAGTCTTCAATGTTAGCACAATTGAAATTCTGATCCAGAAGTAGTAAGTGCATTAAGAGGTTGAAAAGCAATAAATTCTGGTCAGGAACTTTTTCTGCATTTAATATGGCCCTCTGTGTTGACCCTGAAATTAAATCATGTTGAAAACTGATTGGGAAAAAAATCAGTTGGGATAGTTATAGCATATTTATTCATGATTTTATAGTTGCTAAGATTTTAGAGACTGGTTCACTCATAACTGTATCTTTAAATGGCATATCTCTAGATATATTTTAAGAGTAAGTAGAGACGCACTAAAATGATACTCAGGTGGCCCGAGGCTGGTCCTGGCTCAGTACTGCTCTGTGTGCTTTGCATTTGACCCCTAGTCTTCATCTGTGAAGTGTCATCATCTCAGCACAAAAATGCTCTGGAGGTCTAGGAGAAGTGAAACTTTCTCCAGGAGTTTGGGATTCCTAATGAAATAGACTTATCGACCTGGCCATAGATGTGTATGGGGGAAAAAAAGAAGTGGGTGAAAAGAAGATGGTACATCAAGAAAAAATATAATGGGAGAATTGTATGGCTTTTGCTTCAGCTGTGACCTCTAAGAGGAGAAAAGGGTCTGTGACACAATTAGATTTTCTAAATGTAAAGATTTAGATTTTACTCATCAAAAAGTAAAATTAGGGTCACATGTCAGAATGCTACAGAAACTCAAGTGGCTTGAGATTGTTAGCTTGGTGGAAATTTTATAGTGGTGTAGCTCAGAGAATATCTTATTTGTCTCTGGCTGTCTCCATCTGAAATACAGGAAGCTCCCAGAAATGTTTTTAGAAAGAACAGCGGGAAGAAAGGAAAGGTAGGAGGGGAAGTATGCTATCTATAAGTTTACTTAAGAAAACTCTCAAGCTAATTAAAGAAATAGATTTGGAATAAATATAACACTGGAAGTGAGATGAAATTTGTATTTGTCATCCATGCAGTACAAGTATGGATATGCATGTCTTCTGGGCAGAGGGCACCAGTACATCTTGAATGAGGATGCAACTGGAAATGTCAAAGCCTCTTTCAAAACAAATGTATGCAATCTCTACCCTGAAGGGTCTGGTTACTCTTTTGTGCTAATGTTATTTGCCATAAGAGTACAAATCATCACAGACTCTGAACAAGACAACGGTAGACTTAAAAACATTCCCTTTGGAGTGCTGATATGTCAAATAGTGTTCAAATCCATATTTCATCAAGTCTAAATTTAAATTGTCTGTAGGATCTTTAAGTGTCAAGTTTGTTAGAAATGGTATTGACTCTGGCAATATAGTAATATAACATTTTTATAAGTTTTACTAAAATTTGTATTATTTTGAAAAACTGAAATGTTAGTGGATTATATTCTGACATGGTGTTGCTAAATTCAATGAACATTTTATTAAGTGATGAAGATGATAAATTCACAGAAAATGTAATACATATTTTTTCAACATCTTAATAATGGAACACCAATTATTAAAACAAAAATGGGGGATATAAATAAAGGACTGTTTTGTTGTGAAAAAAATATGTATACACAAGATAGTTAGGATAGACATACAGCTACTTCTCTCAATGAGAAGAAAGATTTGTATTAATAGTGTTTAGACAATGCCAGTAGAATAAGCACTTGCCTGGCAAGTGCAGGGTCCTGAATTCCATCCCTGGTACCACCAAAAAAAAAAAAACCCACAAAAAACCAGACAAGATATTATGTCTCCATCTTGTCCTCTGAATAACTAATATGAGGACAATAGATAATGTATTAATTATTGTAATTGTCATACTAACCTGTTTTGAAACTGTTTCATTGCCATTTTCTTTTTAAAATAAAAAAGAATATGGATCCAATTGCTAGAAGTAAAAAGACAAAAGGTAACATGTGTCAGTACATTAACAAATATTGGAGACAAGAAAACCTATTACACTGTTAATGGTAATGCAGAATGGTTCAGCCATTAGGTAAAATCATATGGATGCTTCCAACCAAATCAAAGGTAGATCTGTCTAGCAATCTCTTTTCTGGTTATATATTCAAGGAAGTTAAACTTGCCACCTTTTAAAGATATCTGCAGTCCTCTACCACTGCATTTTGTTATGCACAAAAGCTAAGATATAGAGAAAGCTAAATGACCATTAAGAGACAAACAGGTAAAAAATTGTTGTATATACAATTTTCCCAAAGGCCAGCCATCATTTTCAAAACATGGATGAAACTGGATCCTATTTTTTTAATAAGGAAAATAAGAAACAAAAGAAAACCATTGAATAATTTCAAATATATTTAAAATCTAAAAGAATAAGGTCAGATGCAATTTTAGTGGTTTTAATTTGCATTTATCTAATGGTCAATGGTACTGAACTCTTCTTCATGTATGTATTGGCCACTAGTACTTCCTCTGTGAAGTGTCTATTCATTTTGCTTGCCCATTTCTTGATTGTTTTATTTTATTTTATTGAGAAACAAATATTAATGAGGTAGTTTCAAAACTGATTAATAGGACAGTTTCAATAATTAATACATTGTACATTGTTATCTTCATCATGGTTACCCATAGTACAAGATGCAGACATGGTATCCTGTCAAACACTATTAGTACAAATCTTTCTTGTCATTGAATTAAGTGAAAGTAGCTGTGTATCTATCCTAACTATTCTGCATATACAGATACAAAATAATCTTTCTTTTGTATTGCCTTTTTTATTGTTTAGTCTTGTCAGAAATGAGTATTCCATTGACATCTAAATACTATAGGTGCATGAATTCAGTAAAACAATCCAACACAGTCCAGAAGTCCACAATAGTAGTGGGCTATCCACAGAAGTTATTGACTTGAGCCTTTCATAGCTCAGCATATTAATATGCTTTACTTTATATACCTGGTTTTTATACTTTTCTGCTGGATGGCCAAGACCAAGATAAAGCAAAACCTGTATAACAAGAACATTTTTTGATTGTGTATATATTTTTTTGTTTGGAGGACATCTAATATTTTTGAGTTCTATATTCTAAATATTAGTCCTCTTTCTAAGGGATAGCTGGAAAAAATTTCTCATTATGTAGATTTTTTAGTCTGTTAGTTGTTTATTTTACCATGCAAAAGCTTTTTAATTTGATGCAGTTGTATTTGTTGATTATTAGTACTATTTCCAGTTCAGTTGGATTTCTGTTCAGAAAGTCCTTGCTTACACCTATGATGGTGAGAAAGGAACTCTTCTAAATTCTTGTTGGGAATTTAAACAAATGCAACAACAGGACATCAGTATAGAGATTCCTCAAAATATCTAAAACTAGAAATCTCATTTGTTCCAGCTATTTCTTTTTCTTTCTTTCTTTCTTTCTTTCTTTCTTTCTTTCTTTCTTTCTTTCTTTCTTTCTTTCTTTCTTTCTTTTCTTTCTTTTCTTTTTTTTTTGTAACCAGGGATTGAACTCAGGCCCTTCCACTTGCCAGGCAAGTACTTATTCTACTGTGCTATCTCTCTAGCCACTACCTGCCCCAGCTATTTCTCATCAAGGTGTCTTCTGCAAAGAATTAAAGATACCATATTACAGTGACACATGCATATCCATATTTATAGCAGCATAATTCATAATAGCTAAATCTGGAAAGCAGTGTATTTGTCCATCAGCAAATAAATACATAAATAAAATGTGGTGTTGACACACCATAGAGTACTACTTTGTTATAAAGAAAGACAAATTTGTTTGTAGGAAAATGGATGTACCTTGAGACCATAATGTTAGATGAAATAAATAAGGCACACAGATTAAATGTTACAATGTTTCTCTTATATAAGAAACCCAAGCTATAAATAAAGAGAAAAATAAAAGCTAGATCAAAGGGGAAAGGGATCAAGAATGAAGGGAGGTGGACAGAGGGGAGAGGAAAGGGGATGTAAAGGATTTAAGATATATACATGTACCAAAGTCATAACAGGAATATGTACATTATGTACTGCAAATATATATTGATAAAGAGCATGCTAAGGTCGAATATACAGAGGTAAGAAAAGTAAAACAGTGGTTGCTAGGTTATGGGGCAAAGTAGAGATAAAAATGTGGAGATGCAAGGGAAAATATTTAAGGGAATAGATATGTAGTTTCAATCTATAACAGAGATAATTTTCAACAATTTGATAATCTCTACAAGAGACCTAATTTACAACAAATGGGCTATAGTTCAAATTAGGGATTTTTTTTCCAAAATGGATCAAAAATCTAAATATTAAAACAGAAACACTAAATCTGCTGGAAGAAAGAATAGGTAGAACTCTTGAAGATATAGAGGTGTGGGCAAACACCTCATGAACAAAATCACAGGTACATGGGAAATACTACAAAAAATCAACAACTGGGCTCTCATATTATTTAAAAACTTTTTTTCAACAAAATAAATCACCAATAGAGTTAAAAAGACAACAAAAACAGTGGGAGAAAATTTTAGCCAGTTTCCCTTCAGACAGAGGACTAATATCTAGAAACATGTAAAGAACTGAAAAAAATTAGAGCTCCCCCAATTTAAACACCTAATTCCAAAATGGGTAATATGGATGCACATTTTTCAGAGGAAGAAACACTAATGGACATTAAATATATGAAAAAATGTTGAACATCGCTGGTCATTCAAGAGATGCAAATTAAAACAACATAATTTTACCCCAGAAAGAAAGGTTATCAATGAGAAATAAACCAATAACAAATTCTGGTGGGGTTACAGGGGAAAACAAACCCTTCTTCAGGGCTGGCCAAAATAGCTCAGCAGATTAAAGTCCTGTAAGTGGGCACAAGGGCCAGGGGTTTGATCCCTGGCCCTCTGTACTGGCCCCACCGCCGGGGGTGCTGACACAGCAATTGAGGTTGAGCATGGTGGCATGTGCCTATAATACCAGATCTTGGGAGACTGTAAAAAGGCAGATCACTACAAGTCTGATCTAGTAGTAAGAACCTGAACACCCTGCAGCCCTTTCCATAAAATACAAAAAAAAAAAAAAAAAAAAAAAAAAAAAAAAAAAAAAAAGGAAAAGAAAAAAGAAAGAAAGAAAAGAAAAGAAAAGAAAAGAAAAGAAAAGAAAAGAAACCCTTCTTTACTGTTTGTGGGAATGGAAACTGGTGCAGCCACCATGTAAATTAGTGTAGAGATTCCTCAACAACTCGGATCAGAGATCCCATTCCACCCAGCTATTTTCCTTCTGGTTATTGTCTTGAAAGAATTAAAAACATCATACCACAGTGATACATACACACCAATGTTGATAGCAGGACAATTAATAATAACCAATTCTTGGAAAAACTCAAATGTCCATCCACCAAGGAATGGATAAAAAAGGTGTTTCTGAATGCACAGAGGTTACTACTCAGCCGTAAGGAATGCTGAGTGGTCTTTCAGACACTGGAGACATCTCTAGGTAAGTGGAGGCACCATGGCACTGCACTCTGCATTGTTTCTTTGGTGTGAGACACCATAAATATAAATAAGGACCAAACTGTATAAAGTATATTGTGATAGAGGGAGAAATTGTTTAAAATAAGGAGAACCCTGAAAATGAGGGGGAAAGGGAGGAAGGGAACAAATTATAAAAGAATAAAATTGAAATAAAGCTTTGTGAATAAGGAGGGAAAAATGGTGGCTGACGGGAGGGGAGTGGATTGGGAAAATGAAGGGGAATCAGGAGATAACATGGAGAATGAATTCCCATTTATGCATGTGATCATTATGTATATCTAAATTGCATAAATAAACTTAGTAAGAATAAATAAAAAAGAAAATGTTGGGAGAAAATGGTCTGTGAAACACAGCTTCATCTTCCATGATGACAACCGTCTGTGTCATGCATCCCGTTTGTTAGGGCCATTTCTCTCAAATAAAAATATTGCAACGTGTCCTCATCCACTTTGCGCAACAGGTATCTCATCTGTATGGCTTTTCTCCCAAAGTGAAAGTGACCAGGAAGGTTAAAGTTTTCAAATGAGTTCAGGATGTTGACGCTGTCATGACAACATAACTAAAGACATTCACAAAAGAGGACTTCCAGAACTGCTTCGGAAAATGGTAAGACCAATGAAATAAGTGTATTAGAAGCAAACAGGGGCAAATAGCAATGTATCTTTCCTGTAATAAATTTCAAACAGACAAAAACCAAACATTAGGATTTTTTTGGGGGTAAGCATATTTTATCTGCTCTTGTCACAAAAAAGTAATTATGTGAGAAGATATGTATGTTAATGTACTTCATTACTGCAACCATTTTACTTTCTGTATAATCCATTAGTATTTTGTGATTCTCAAACGTGCACAATAAATTTATGCTTTAAAAATTAATTTACTATTACATTTTAGATACACTCTACATAATGATAATATTGATCATAGGGAATTTGTGCTTGTACATGATACACCTTGCTTCTTTTTTTCACACGCCCCTTCCTTCCTTTCAACCACTCTTTAATTAAAAAGACTTTCTTTCCATTTTTTCTATTCTCTTTTTTTCTTGTCCTTTCTTTCCTTTCTCCTTCCCCCCTCCTTTCTTCCCCTTTTCTCTGACCATTTTCTTCCCATTTCCTAATATCTGTTATAAATACCACATTTTTTCTTTGTTGTGAGGAAGCAAAAGTGCAAACAAATACCAAAATATGTAACACATTGCACTTATTAAAACAAAACAAAACAAAATAAATGCATAGCTTCTTTGATGGTTACTAGTAAGGAAAAGTTAATTCAAGATAGGCAATAGAAGTATATTTCTTTGTTTAATTTTTTTTAATGTATTTGGTGCAGAGTCTCACTATGTAGCTTGGACTCTAGTGATCCTCCTGCTTTCAGCCTTCCCAGCTCTGGGACTACAGGTGTGCACCACCACACTGGTGGCTGGCGCAGCACGCCCAGGGGCGTGGCCAGTGTGGCATGTGGTGCCAGGGATCGAACCTTGGCCCCCGCATGTGTCTAAGCAGTCACTTAGTCCTCTGAGCTATACCACTGGCCCTTAGAAGTGTATTTCTAATTTTGAATATTTTTCAAGACAATTTTGATTACATCCATCAGGATCATATAATGAACTCATTTAATTCACTCTGTTGGTTCTAACTTCCTTTAAAACTGGATTTGTATAATCCTGGTCCCCACGATAGTCATACTTCATGTGTATCCAGGTGTCTACTTCTTATGAACTGGACTTTTTGTGGCTGGAAGTTGTGCCTATCTGTGTTTAGAAAAACAATAAACATGCTGAACTGGATGTACATTTTGATTCCCACCAAGGATTTGTGAGGTTTTTTTTTTCACCTGCTTGAATCCTTGTGAGCACTTGGCATTGCCAGTTTTTTCAGTGTGCACCTTTTCAGTGTATATGATTGTGCTTTCACTACTAAAGCTTGTTGGCACTTCTCATCTTTCCATGGTCTTCTTTGCAAGTACTTCTGAGAAATTTCTGTCCAAGTCTTCTACTTTTTAGCTAGATTATCATTTTCTGAGTTTAAGATTCCGTTCTTGATATATTTTGTATATATGCTTTATTATTTATCAGACATTTCATAAATATTTTTTTCCATAACATGGTTTACATTTTCACTTTTTTCACAGCATTTAAAGAACAGAGTTTTGATTTCTAAATTACTTGTCTTTCCTTTCCCTCTCCTCGCTTCCTCTCTCTCCCCCTCTGTCTGTCTGTCTCTGCCTCTGCCTCTGCCTCTTACTGTCCAACATTTCACACTAAATTTTTCAGCCCAACCTTCTCTCATGATCCTCCAGCTGGAATTATGATCATGTATTATCCACCCCCTACATCCCCCAAACATTCACATAAATTCTCTTTTGACAAAAATAGAGGGGATGGCCAAATAGCTCAGTGGATTAAGGCGCCTGCAAGCAGGTGCAGAGAGCAGGGGTTTGAGCCCAGCACAGCAGGCCCCAACCACAGGTGTGCTGAGAGAGTGACTGAAACTGGACATGGTGCTGCGTGGATGTAATCCCAGCTCTCAGGAGGCTGTAAACAGGTGGATCATTATCAGTCTGATCTAGTAGTGAGACCCTGTAGACCCTTCCCTAAAATAAAATAATAATAATGATAATTTGATACCAATAATTGCAATATACCCTATCTTTCTTCCAGAGGAATAATGTTGTTCCTCTTCAATATTCGAAAGATGGAGCATTTTTTGTACATCCTAGAAAAATAACCAATTAGGGCAAAAAGAAGTATTCACTATTAAGCTATTAAAATAAGTATTTGATGAAGGTAACTTTGTGTCTTCTTTTCTGAATGTGATTCAAAGGTATAATTAGCTCCAAGAGGAAGCAATGCATTTATCACTCAGAAGAGCTCTCACATTAATCTTTTATTAGATGAAATATTCTTTCTGTCCTTGTCTTTCACCCCAAAGATAGACTGGATTCAAGTAGACTTTTATTACTAACTTTTTCTTTCCTTCAATTCCCTGGATCTGGATTGGGCCTGCATAGGAGCTGATATTCATAAACTTTTCTCACTTGAAAAGAAAGTTTAATTTTTTCCACCTAATATATTGGCAAGTCTATTGTATATACATAAATTATGCAGCACAACTAAAAAGTAGTCACTTGTTTAGTTGATTTTTTTTAGTTCGTTGTGCAATCAATTGTGCAGAGTAGAAATACTGATATCAACTGAAAAATCAAGGGTAATTTATGTTTTTCTTTTTCTGTAGTTCTCTGTTCCACTTGGGCACGTAATCCCTGGTATCACTCCTGCATTGTGCTGAGGTGCCATCACAATTTCTGTATGTAAGTAGCTGTCTGGTGCTTCATTTGAAGATATAGCTGATAGACTTTATTCTTTCTGATAATGTCAAAATGAAAATTATTTACAATTCCCCATGTACACTTGATTGCAAGAGATGAGAACCTCCAAGTTTGTTGAGGATGCAGCTATTTCAATTGGCCCTCGCCATGATATCTAAGTTATTTTTACTCTCTAAGACTCAGCTATTGGGCTCAAAGTTACTGTTTTCTCTAATCTAGTACTCCTTGAAAGAAAAAGATTGTCCAAATCCAACATTAATCTTAGGTCTTCAGTGACAGTGTTAGTAGCTTCAGTACATTCTCACGGATGCAGCCATTTAGGACCCGTGTAACCCTAAATGTTAAGGCAGATTGCTCATTGCCAAATAGGCTTCTTGTCAGTCTGCACCACTAGAGGAGCAGGAGTCTTTTAGATTTGCTTTCCTGTCATCTGCAAATCTCACACGATTATTCCAGAGCAAAAATTTATCACTACTTTAATTTAATTTAATTTAATTTAATTTAATTTTTTATGTTATTTTTGTTTACACAGTAAATGTCCATTTTAATACATGGAATTTTCTAGCATACAAAAATGTAACATGTTGTACTGAGAATTTTTAATATAGCTCTCAAATTTTATTTATTTATTTATTTATTTATTTATTTATTTATTTTGTGCAACCAGGGATTGAACTCCAGCCCTCGCGCTTGCCAGGGAAGTCCTTATTCCACTGAGCCATCCCCCCAGCCGCTCTAATGTTATTTCATAGAAAGCAAAATATTTTGTAAGTGCTGTCCAAGCAGACCAACCTTTATCAATATACATGAAATAAAAGCTACATTTTCCATAATATGAATCAGTCTCACATTAATTTCTTTATTAATCTAATAATTATATGGGTAAAAAATACTAACCTGGGCTTTCAACACTTTATTTCCATTAGTTTTAATGAAAAGTCTAAGAGGTAGAGCTGGCTGTCCTAGGAATGCCAGTGTGAGAAGGACAGGCCTGGTGTTTATCCCTAGCTATTCCAAAGTCTAGGTGAAGGGAAGGGAAAAAGCAGCACTGCTTCTGCTCTGATGACACCACACTCTCAGCCATGAGACATGTGAACATGGTAAGAGCTACCTACTCTTACCCACTCCACACAAAGTCTGGCAGTCAACATGAAAGACCTTATTCATAGATGTCAGGCTATATTTTAAGGCTACAGACAACCAAAAATGCAGCATATCTCTGTGTTTCTCTATTATCCTATTCAGTTTACTAGGAAAAAAAGAATTTTTTTTTTTTTTTTAGAAATTGACAAACATTAGTAACTGCTGATTTTGTCCTTTAGACTATAAGAGCAAAGTCTATAGTTATATAACAGAACAAATCATCATTTAAGAGTTTGTATGCAAAGTGTTTCCCTTGTTAAAAGAGATTTACCCTCCATTCCTCTGTTGAGGGTTGTTCCAAGGTCCAGCTGCTTCACATTGTGTGGAGTGATGTTTCAGCCACCTGATTCCTCTGGAGTAGCCAGTTGCTGAGTCCCAAGTATTTCCCATGCTAGTTGTCCATCACATCGTGTAGTGAGATGGGCCGGGTACGTGTGCTACTCTGGTCAAGCTAATTGCCAAGGATCCCAAGCATTTCGCATGCTAGCTTCCAATCCTGTGATGCCAGACCCCTGGATTCTTCTGTCCACACTAATTGCTGAAGGTCTCAAATGAGGATTTTCTTTCATTTTCCTGTGGCTTACTCACATTAGTTGATTTACAGCATATATGTATTATCTTTTTCTTTGTAACAAATTACCTCAATCTTGGCAGCTTAAAATATTGTCTCATATCCTCCTACAGGTTCTGTGGATCAGGAGGATAGACATGGCTCAGCCTCGCTCTCTGCTCAGCATCCCATAAGGCTGTTATCTAGGGGATCTTCACAGTCGAAGTCTCAACTAAAAGCTTTGAAAGAGAAATATTTTTCAGTGTATGTGGCAGGGCTTAATTACTTATAAGGGACCAGGATGAGGGCCTCAGTTTCTACCTGGCTGTTGGCTGGTGGTTTCCCACGGTTCCTTATCACGTGGTAGGCAGCTTTTCCAAATGTGCAAGTCAATAAAGTAAACAGAGATGGTCTAGTAGCAAGATGAACATTATATTCTTACATGACAACTACAGAAGAGACATCTGCTCAATGTTGTTGCATTCTACTTGAATGAATCCAAAGGCTTTTCGACTGACATGCCAGTAAATGTTATGCTATGTAGGGCAGAAAGTAAGAAAATAAGCAGATAAACATGTGATGCTACAGGGAGATATGAGAACTATAAATGCAAGACAGCCAAAACCATAGATACGGAAATGCCATTTCTGAAACATTGAAATTTGAGTAGACATAAGTATCTGACAGTAACAAATTTAAAGTGTGCAGGAAGCAGCAAAGTTGTAGTTCGTGAGATGAGAATCAGCTTGGTGTGTTGCATAAATAACAAGAGATTTCCTGTGAATGGAGGGAATTCAGTAAGGATGGCATGGAAACAAAGTTGTGCAAAGCTCAGGTCTCTACTGCCCCCAAAAGAAGTTAGAATATATTCCAAATGTAATGGGATATATTAAGGTTTCATGTACTCTCATGAACAAATCCAAAAACACCTAATCAAACCAAAGGCAATACAAAGTTATTTTCTATTTATGCAAAATGCAAAACCTATATTCCTGCATCAAGCTAGCAGAAGAAATAAAACATGAAAGATTTAGAGAGGTCAGACTCAACAGTGGAAAACAGTCCTTCCTCCCCTACTTCACTGGCTAAAATTGAGTTGTACACTCACATCTCACTTCAAGGGAAAATAGAAGTTTGCTTTATAGCTTTAAGAACAAGAAAAGCAAAGACAAATTGATGAACAATTGACTCATTTGTGATATAGAGCATGAGATATTTATTAAAAGCTCAAGATACTTTTTATTTGGACAATAGATTGTAGAAGGTAAAAACAGAAGCTGGAAGATTGGTTGGATAACACAAGGAGGAGAGGCAGAAAATGATGGTCCTGGGACTAGGGAGATAAAAGTGGAGGTGTTGACTCCACCATTGGACTCACGGTGCATTTGAAGACAGAGTCGAGAAGAGTTGTTGTGTGTTCCATATTGCTGATAAGACAAGTGAATGCTCAAAGATTTGTCTTGTCTTACATTCTGGATTTAACAAATGGGTGAAAGATAGATAGTGGTAGTTCATGAAATAAGGACACACGGGAAAGGGAAGATTGATGTTATCGGTGTGGAAA
>NW_004524585.1:14232164-14257401 GCF_000260255.1 Octodon degus | reverse complement strand
AAAATATTAAAACACAGACAATGTCTAAGTGTGATTTTTATCACTCCATACAGTGCTAGGTAATTGAAAAAATATAAATATTTAAAAGAATCAGAATGGAACAAAGGAAAAGTGGAAGCTGTGATTAATTAGCTATGGATCAGGCAAAAAGAAAAAGGGAGAGAAAAGGAGTGAGAAAGAGAGAGAAAATAATAATTTCAAGTTGGATATTAATAATCATATTGTCATATTGTTATTATTATTAGCAGTGGTGGTGGTGGTGGTGAGCCTAGGGATTGAACCCAGGGCTTTTGTGCATGTCTGGCAAATGCTCCACTCTGAGGCTATGATTCCAACCCTCCATAGTCATATTCAGCTTCTCCAAAAGACTGAAGAAAAATTAAGATTGTTAGTCAGGGATCTCTTCCTCTATGCAAAAATATAAAAAATAAAAACAACTACAGTTTCAGTCCTATAAGCTTTTGGAAACATGCATTTTTTTTTCAATCCAAATCAAACTAATGTATCGACTTGAGGGTAAGTGATGGAATGCTAAATTGTACCACAGAAGCACGTGAATGAACAAATGATGTTTTCACTTTGTAGATGAGCAAAAACATCATTGCCCGTTGTGCAGCTCCAGTCTGCTGCTCATTATTGTTAACATCATTACATTGCTCCTCCAATGTGACAGCTTTGGATTTCTGAAAAGAATGTAGTTATTTAAAGAGAAATCACCTGTTCCTTCCCAAGGGCGATGCTGTCTTTTTGCTTTTCTCAGAGGCAGAGTGAATGTTAAAGTGGGAATGCTCCTGGGGACACCACAAGGGGCTGTGAGTGTGTGAGGGTATCCCTCTGGCCCTCTTGCCCGTCTTTTCTCTCCTCACCACAAAGCCATTCTAGGACATGTAGGTGAAGCAGAACTGGGTTCCTGGGTGAGTGACATCTGCTACTGGCAGCAGAATTCCACGAAAGGCAGATCATTGCATCAGTGATAATTCTAAATTTCATTTAAAAAATCTCTTGGTGCCTACATTTAATTATTATCTGTACATATACGCATTTCAAACACATTCTTATGTATTGATGAAAAACATGTGTTGTGAATTAGCTTATGCTCCTATATACACAAAATGACTGTCTGTGGTACTCCTTCAATCACAGGTCACCTGTATTGTGATTATTTTTATTTTTTTAAAACTAAACTCAAAGGATATTACTTTCATCCATTTTTGCATGCATAAAAACATGTTAGCAATGTGAGTGGGTTTCTTCCCCATTTTGTTGTCTTTCAGTTAATTTTAACTTCATTATTAAGATGAATTGTAATGATGTCTAAAGCCCCAGAGGCAAACTGGCTTCATTTGATTTCTTCTGGTAGATGAAAAACACAAAAACTGTTAGCAGTTCCAATCTTCTGTGCAATGCACCCTGTGCTTTGTGCTTACATTTTTAATGTGCCTTTCAAAATAGAATTGATTTAGTTCTTTCTTTTAAAATATAAAACAATAAATATTTTATAAGGAATAGGATCACAATTTTTTTTCTTTTTGGGGATATGAGCAACTGAACCTAAAAATGATCTTACCATATTAACCAGCAAAACAATGCTGCTTTAAAATTGTTGGAATTTTCAAAGGAACTTGCCTGGAGGTGCAACTTGTTTGGCACGTACCGCTTGGAGGAGAATTTAGTCCTGTTCCTCTGTAGCATTTGTCCTGTGCTCAAGGTTCTGACTGCCCAAATAAAAACCAAGAATTCAAATAATGAACACTCCATGGAATTCACTCAAAGGAAAATATACCATGGGTATGTTGTAGATCATGATTTTTGGTAGAATTTCAGGTGTGCTCATGAAAAAGCTTGACACATTTGCGTGATTCCTGTGGCCTTATATAACACAAGCCTTACTTCATAGGAAGACAGCATACATTTTTATGGGATTTTTTTTTTTTTGGTCATATTCACTGTTCAGCCCGGGGTGGGAGTCAGTTGCATATTATTTGTGTCTGCATCACTTGGAGTCTTCCCTCTTCTAAAATGTTCATGATACAAACATTAAGTGAAGCCCTCTTGTGCCTGGTGATATAAAGAGGAATGAAACACAGATACAGCTCTCAAGGAATTTTAATTTTAGTAGGAGAAACTGACCAGTGCACAAATGCTCACGGAAGGTGTTTTAGGTACTTTTAATTGTTGTTGAGACAAAATATCCAGCACCCAAAATTAAAGGGGAAAAGGTTTATTTAGCTCATACTTCATAGAGATTTCAATCCATAGTCAGCTGGCTTTAAGGCGAGGTGGCAAGGCAGAGGCGAACAGTTACGGCCGGCAGAAAGCAGCAAACCTGTAAGGGTGGGAGGAGACAAGCCTCTTTTTTCCCCGTGTGTTGTATGAAGGCTACATGCTCTACGGCAGGTGTAGTACTCACAACCTTAATCCCAGCAATGGACCATGGATCAGTCACAAACTCTAGAAGCCCACCACCATGACTACGTGGGGCTTGGCATGGGGGCATCTGGACACAAACCCTAACAGAAGGCAAAAGAGAAGGAAGCGTGCTGTGGAAGGACTATAAAAGCATGGCAGGGAGTCTTGGGACTTAAAGACCACCTCTTGGCAGATGGCTACCAGTATAGAATGTGGCAACTCAGATGGGAAGTTGTTTTGCTGGGAGAGTTCAATCTCACTTAATTGCAGGGAACCGAAGGATGTGCAGTTGCTGCTGCTCTGTCATCTTTTCTTTCTTTTTGGCGTCTGGCTTCTGTGAACTAAAGAGCCCCTCACCACCCTGTTGGTGACACTCCTAAGTCTCCCTTGCCAGACTAATTATTAACAAATTACTCTTGCTAGATCAATGGGAGTGCTTTCAAGTCTAATAAAAACTGAAAAAAACTGTTCAAAGCTGGGATTTTTTAGTCCTACAGAGAGATTGATTTTTTTTATGAGGCTCTAAATTACCTAAAAAACTTATTTGAAATTCCAGTGAGCATTTTAGTTTTGCTGCTCACCGTGATCAAGGAACATGTTCTTGGATGGACTTGGTTCTCCTGCTAATTTTTCATCCTGTCTGTGGGTTGGGAACTCGGAGTTTCTTAGTAAATGTACAACCTTAGGTGATCAGGTTTCGTTTCATTCAAAAATTCAATTCAGATGCTTAAAACAATAAATATTCATCATTATTATCATTATTTCTCACTCCTGAATTTGGGAGCTCAAATGAGGAAGCTGTAATCTTTTAGTTGTGGTTCAACATTGTTTGGTAGCAGATGGTCCTAAACACAAGAGAGACAGGGTAAGAGCACAGCTTTGGGATCTTTGCTTCTGCCATGTTCCTAATGTCCAAGGGACTGAAAGAAGACACAGGATAAGCTCCAGTTTAAAAGTCAGCAAGAAGGATTGGGGCATTTGGTGAAGTCACACTGCAGAGGGGGTACATACAAGGAGGTGTGAACAAATAGGTCAGTATTTTGAGGTTATTGTTAATTTCTTGAATTCATCATTCAGATGTTAGCACTAGACAAATTCAAAAGAAATAACTGGGATGAATATTCAGTAGAAGATGTTACAAGGACCCAAATCTAGTTGGCTTCTGTGAATCTGACTTCTATTACGTATGTATCATCCTAAAGTTCTTTATATCTCAAAGACCTTGGAAACTCTAGACTAGAAGTTTATGATGTCCTCATGGCCCAGAGGAAGCTTCTAAAGGAATGTATTGAACTTGTCAAAGAAAAAATATTCCACTATTCTAAATGAGCAGGCAGCGATTGATTTTATTCTAATAGTATTGCCAAAAATAAGAGAGAACAAAGACTAAGTGAGGTTACCCAGATCCACTGAAGCAGATATGGAGGATTTTAAGCCCCAGGGTTGAGCAGAACAGTCCTGTTGGACACTGCAGGGAAGGTTGATCAATGGGATTCATCCAGAACATTTAGTTATTCCTGAATATGCCATATTTTTGTTCTTAAGCCAAATGTGTTCACTAAGTGGCACCCACTAAGGTTAAACTCTTGTTCTTTCACAGGGATAGAGACAGAATGCAATCTCTTTTTCTGTCTATATTTCAAGGTGAAAATTCCCAGATTTTGGAGAAACATGGTTATTTGATTGCAAAACTAGTAACAGACTGGAAGAAGATTTGCTTACATTTCCAAGAGGCAGAAAAAGAATTCCAAATACAGTTTTATAGATTGAACAGCATAAGAAAAGGAAAATTAGAAACTTAGGGTCAGAAAAAAGCCTGTGTAAAGTGTACTCAGGCTGAGGGGAACTTTTAGGCAAATTTTATCAAATTGAACAAGAACAAAGTAGCCTATTTTGCATCTTTGCACAGGGCAACCTGGCATAATTATCCCTCATTATAATGGCTTAATGAAAAAATGTTATAATTAATAAATGTGTTGGAGGGCTGGCCTAATAGCTCAGTGGACTAAAGCGCTTGCTTAGGCAGAGGGCAGTACCAGGGGTTCCATCCCCAGTGTGCCCTGATGGCCCCGCCCCACCCACAGGGTGCACTGAGAAGGCAATTGAGACTAGGCATGGTGGCACACGTGTAGACACTGTTGACTCTGTCCTAAATACGGAAAAAATAAAATAAAATAAGTAAAATATTTGTGTTGGTATGTTTAATCTTTTGTTTTGTAATGTCTAGGCAATATCATCCCATTTTTTTTTTTTTAGTTACTCTCACCCAAGTATTTCTCTGGATCTTCCATTCAAGGATCAGAAATATATATATATATATATATATATATATATATATTTAACATCTTTACTAAAGTCTAAGTAACTAAATGCATTCTATGGCAGATGAAAATGGGACTTAAAGAAGTTAAATTATTTTCCTAGAGTTTTATGATTCTACACAATACAGATGGGACTTGAGCCAATGGATATCTGATTATAATGTTTCGATTATATTCTTCTAATTACTAACTCTACAGAAGGGAATACAAAAAGAAGAGTCTAGTGTGCAGTATATACCCAGATATTTGACCTAAGCAAAGAGGAAACTCAAGGAAGAGAAAAAGTTCAGTTCAGTCTTCTAACAATTTAAGGAGGAGAATTCATTTCTACAGCAATGACTAGTTGCACTGGATGCCACTTTTCTGTGTGCAATATGAAACAGAGCTGAAGCAGCACCTGAGTTCACCCAACACCTGCTTGTCTTCCACAGGTGTGGACAGTCACCAGCCTTAAACTACGACGTTTCGTGGCATGGGCAATCCTCTTTCTTCTTTAGTATGTTTAACTAGAGAAATGACAATATGTTGTAAAGCCACATTGCAAGATACAGGCTCCAACTGTAGCCTATTTTTTCTTAAAGTAGATCTCTTTGGTAAATATATATTTAGAAAAATGTGCTTTACATTCTTACATTGACTTTATAGTGGAAAAGTTAATTTTATTGGATACATTTTGTGAATATATTATTATATATGAACATTTTCTGGGTATATTACACACATCAGGGCTGAGATTATACGAGGCATTATCTTTTTTATTTTTTATTTTTTTTGGTGGTACCAGGGATCAGACTCAGGACCCTGCGCTTGCCAGGAAAGTACTTATTCCACTGAGCTATCTCCCTGGCCCTGAGATTATATGAGTATGTTCTCAGAGAAATAAACTTTTTTCAAGTATAGCATTCTTTTGAAGTTGATCACTTTTCAATTAATTTCTATTAATTTGGAGCCTCCTTATGTAGTCCCTTGTGGACAGGGTTTTGTCCCTCTACCATAAGACTTATCTGTACTTACCTCTGTCTGACTGAATTTTCCTTTAATTCTTAAAAATAAGAATTCTCTATTACTTTCACAGCACACCTTTTCATCTGTTCTTTTAAAATCATCTCCTTCACCCTTAGTTTCCTTCCTAGAGTTTAGGAAGCTTTCTCACCAAATTAAAAAGAAAAAAAAATTAAGGGACCAAAACTAATGGAATCTATTTTAACAATGTGAGTGGCAAGATGATCAATGGCGGGACAGCATAGTTTTGTCTTTGGCTCAAGATGAAGATAAGTAGCTAGATCCAGTTTCCCAACTTGTCACATAGTCTACACAACCCCTGAGCCCACATAGGAATTAAAACTCCAGTGTTTAATTAAGGAATATTTTATTCAGACCCCCTCTATCCCTAAACTCATTTCTTCAAGCCTCTCTGCAAAATTCATGATCAATGATCTAGACCTCCTTATAATTAAGACATAGCTGCCTGTAATTAATGTTTGAAGTGAATGTGTTATAATTGTTAAGGAAAGTCTTCCATATAGCTTGGGCCATTAATAAGACAAACTAATATTCTTCCTTCTGTCATTGTGAAGTTACAACTAAGACTTTCCATCCATCCTTTGTTTTTAAAAAAAAATTCATTTTAAGTTTTCTTTATCGAATCCTTGTACTTTTGACAGTCTACGATGCTTCAGCCTGAGGTACTCAGGCCTTTATGACTGAGGGATTGAGTTCTCAGGGGCCTTGCCCCTGTCATATTGTGTTTTCTGCAGTTAATAAGTTTTACATGAAAACACAGCTAAGTAGAACAATCAGTGAGTTCAGTATATATACTCTATCCCACCAGCTATCCTACAAAATTGTGGCAATTGGAGTTAATTTAAAATTAGTAGTCTGAGTACTATTTGTATAAAACAGTCTGTATGGGGAACAAAAAGGGGTGTGAACTATTTTTTAAATATAGACTAATCTATGTGTTTCCTGGTTAAATCAACTTTGAGAACATTTTTTATTTGCTAAAGTGCATTTATTTGGAGCATGAATTTCAATGTGTTTTGAGCTCATTGTATTATCGCTTCTTGGCCTTTTGGCTAAGATCAAGTGTGAGCTCATTGTATTATCTTACTCATTAAATAAAGAGCAGTTTTACTATACACCTAATTTTCCTAGTGCACTATATTTGTTTGTGAGGTTATAGGTTCACTTATATGAGGAATTTTGTCCCTCTCATCTCCATCTATATCATATATACATCTCTATCTAACTATGAAGAAAAAGATATCTATCTATAGAAAGAGCAAAAATGTAGACGATTTTTTTTCACATGGATGGGGGAACAAGAAATAAAGAGAGGACAATAGAAGAGGGAAAGATGTTTGAAACAAAATAATTCAAATGAATAAATGGTGACTATCACACTTCTGCACATGCAAAGAGGACCAAGAGTTGGAAAAAGCAGGGCGTGGCAGACAGGCAGAGAATGGGAAAAAGGAGCAAGATGTATTATGTGTATGTACCAACCTCCCATGATAAATGTAATCATTAAGTAGTACAAATATATACTAAAGGAAACGCCAAGTCAGTCTCAAAGATTTATTCACTTAGGGTTGATTTTTAATGGGGCAAGTTTCAGAGGCAGGACTAGACAGACAATTATTTTCTGAATGCACTAACCTCACCAATGGTCAATTCATTGATGAGTTCATAGCTATGTGGACCTTTAGAAGGGAGAGCACAATTTGACGAGTCCCTTGTGGGTATGACTTTGAAGGGTGCCTCTTGGCTCCAGCCCCCTCCTCCCTCTCTAGTCCTTGTCCTGCCTCCTCTGCTACCTAGGTGCTATGAGCAGAGCAATTTCCTTTGCATTGCCCTTCAACCATGAGTTTTCTGTCTTGGGGATGGCTCGTTATGGGCTGAAGCTTTTGTAACCGAGCCCAAAGTAAGTACTGTTTTCCTTTAAGTTAGTTCTGTTGGATATTTAATTGTAGTGGTGAACATAAAAGTAATACGCTAGGGATGCTATAACAAAGCACCAAAACCAGGTGGCTTAAATAGTAGAGATTTATTGTCTTATACAGGCAAGAATTCTGGAGACAACAATCTAAAAATAGTGTGGCAGCAGAGTTGTTTTCTTCCAAATGGAGTGAGGGAAAGATCTCTTTCATGTCTCTCTCCTTATTTCTGGTGGCTTGTTGGCAACTTTAGTTGTTCTTCAGCATACAAATGCTTTTCATTTTTATGGAACTTTCTTTGTTGCCTTTATTTATAAATTTCTGTGCTGTGTTAAGAAGACCCATTCATATGGAATTAGGGTTCAAACTAGTGGCTTAATTTTCAGAGACCGTATTTCCATATAAAGTTTTATTATTAGGTACTGAAGATTGAAATATGACTTCCTGGGAGGGTTTAAATATGTCTTCCTTAGCCTACAACATGTGGATCTAATGATACATTTTTATGGTATTTGTTTTACCCTTTTTAAATTTCCCTGCTTTGTGTATTCAAACTGTTAGGTAAATCCAGGTTCATGGCTTAGATGACAGGAAGAAGTAAAGGAAAATGAAATTCCTTTTTAGATATGATGGTTTCCTGAGGGAGCAAAGGACTAAGCACAGAAATTAAAAAGTATTGAGAACACATTGTAAGTAAGACCAAGGCTTCTCCCTTATCTGAACTAAAAAGATTTTACAAGATCATGGCAGAGAGGAGATTTTGAAAAATAGAAAGAATAACCCAGAACTCTATAACTACCATAAGGGAGCTTGCACTGTGTAATCTCAATGATCCTCAGCTGAGCCTTGGGAGGCAACAAAATGCTCGTAATATTTATAGGTTCTGAGAGGAGAGAGAATTAAAACTGTCTCAAGGTATATCCCTGGAGAAAAATGGGTCATGACTGGCTTAGATAAACAGATCATTAGCCTTAAATGGTTCTCATTCATCCAAGAATAGAGACAGAAGGATCATGAAGGATGGTGGTAGACTACTATAAACCCATCTAAAGGTCAGTTTCAGCCATGTGTTGAATTCTGTGTATTTACTGAAAGAAATCAACAAGTTCCTGACATTTGGTATGCAGCTAAAAATTGATGGATGTGTTATTTTCTGTTCTAATAACAAAGATCAAAAACATGTCACCTTATACGAGAAGAGAGCAGTGCCCACTCACTGATCCCCTGCAGAGTAGTGTTCTGTCCCCTGTTACTTATCATAAAATAGGCTGCAGCAACCTCAATGATTTTTTTTTAGTGTATTTTAGTGCTGGGTCTATAGGGTCTCACTACACAGATCGGACTCCTAGTGATCCTCCTGTTTTCAGCCTCCCAAGTGCTGGGATTATAGGCATGCCGCCACACCCAGTCTCAGTCACCGTCTCAGCACACCCCAAAAGTGGGGCCCACAAACCAGGGATCCAACCATAGTCTCTGTGTCTGCTTAAGCAGGTGCTTTAATCTGCTGAGCTATCTGACCAGCCCCCTTGATGGTTTTGACATTCTGAAGAAAATGTAATGTTAGTTCCTTGTGTTGATAATAGAATAATATTAACTGGAATTAGAAAGTAATCTGCTTGCACATATGTGTAGTGGAGAATGTGAGATAATTCCAGTAAATATTTGGTTCTCGGCTATATCTGTGACATTTTTATAGATCCAGCAGTGTGGAATATGGTAGGACATACTGATTAAATCAGTGAACAACTCTAACACCTTGAATCACCTCCCCTCTAAGTAATAAAGAGAAAATGGACTTAGTAAACCTATTCAGATTTTGGAACACACACATACTACACTTGGAACTAATATTTAACCCAGTTATAGTGTGACTTAGAAGGCTGTCAATTTTAAATACAACCCAGAGTAAAAAAGGGCTCTTCAACAAGTTCTGGTTGCAGTTCAAATTACCTTGAAGGAAAGGATGCGTGGTCTCCTGTCCTGTACCAACTGGTCTTCACATTACTCAGCTGCTGATTATGTTATCTGAGAGCAATCTATAACAGCCTCTTCTTCAGAGAACTCCAACCAAATGAGACCTATCTTGTCTGGAAAGCTATATAATCCAGCAGGAATACATCTCAGTCAAAAACAGACTGGCACAGACAAAGATGTCTACCCACATTCCACATAAGAGATAAACTGTGAGGTAAAATCTACGCTCCAGAGCTCCTCTGTGGCATCCGATGGAAGTTGATTGCTGGTTTGGCATTCACTTAGCTCCCCCACTGCCTTTCATGTTTACAACATTTTTCCTGAGAGCATTCTGCAATTTATGACATAAAAACGAATCTCTGTTCAGCCTCTGCTTCTAAGACATCTACTCATTTAGTAAGTGGCTCCCAAATTTATTGATACTAGAGGTAACTGTGGGAGATACGGATGCTGTACAAAATCTCTGGAAAGATCCCATATGGACCCTTTGGTTCTGGGGAAAGTCATATTTTTGGGATAGTGGATAATTTGTTGTCTTAAAAGTGTCCTACTGTGTCCCTGTAGAGATTGAAAGTCTGAGGAAAGAACATTACTTGAATATATAACTAGAGATGTCACCATGTGTGGGGTGTTAACAGGTCTTGTGAGGTCATAATGTCAGGCAGATGCATCAGGAATACATTTATGACAGAAATTCTCAGGCAAGTCCAGCAGACATAAGTAAACTGCGTGAATAGTTGAATAGTTATTCAAATTCCCATGTTGCCTGTCTCAAAAATATTTGTGATTTCTGTATAATTTCCTGTGACAACCAATAGAGTTCCATAGGTGATGATAGACAAGAGTGAATCACTGCTACAGTACAACCTCAGGGTGCTCCTGAGGAAGTTATGATGAGAAAATTTCCCAGTAAGAAAAAAAACTCCTAGGGGCTGGGGAGATGGCTCAGTGGAATAAGTGGAATAAGCGCTTCTCTGGTAAGCACAAGGGCCTGAGTTCAAGCCCCGGTTCTGAAAAAGAAAAAAAAAAAAAAAACAACCTAAACACTTAGACATTTACATTCTGTGAATGAAGAATCCATCTAGATGCGCATATGCATGGGCTTAGAAGCTGTGGTTCTGTCTATCTAGTTAATTCAGAGATAATGAAGGAGGACGAATATAAGACCAGGGCCAGAGACATACTTCAGCAACACAAGCCCCTGTCCGGAGTTCAGTTCCCGTAGTCCCCAAAAAGAACAGAAGACCAATGACCAAAGACGTGTGAGGAAGAGACTTATATATTAATTTAGGGGAGTGAATACACAGACTGAGGACTCTAGTCTCAGATTCTGTGAAGGATCTACCTTAGAGAGTTTATTATCAGCTATGCATAATGGCACATCTAAGAGCCAGCCAGATAGCTCAGCTGACTAACGTGCCTTCTTAGGCAGAGCACAGTGGCCAGGGTTCCATCCCGGGCATGCCCTGCCAGCCCCGTCCCCTACCCCCTGGGCATACAGAGACCATGATTGAGACTGGGTATGGTGGCTCGCACCTGTAATCCCAGAACTTGGGAAGCTGAAAAGAAGAGAATCACTATGAGTCCGATCTACAAAGTGAAACCCTGTACTAAATACAGTTAAGAAAAGTCTAAGAACAGCCACCAGAAAAACCCATCATCATAATGGCACATCTATGGCTATTAGACACTCTACCACCTGGGTTATCTCTGTACTAATACAATAGATCTTTACACAGACTCATGCTCAGGGAGAGCAGAGAGACATCCCCTCACTAAATTAGATCGTATACTGCTTTGCTGCCAGCTAAGGCCAACAATACGCCCTTGGTTTCACATTAAGCATAGAGGAGCCTGGGAGCTACTTCTGGGGAAGGATGAACATACTAGATCATCCAAGCCTGATATGGTCAACATCATTTCAATTATGGGTTTGCTTTCTCTGTGTGTATTGGCTCTGCCAATGCTACCCTTTAAGAATGTTGAGCATCTAGTTTGCAAGCATCAGATCTGCATAATATTGTCTCAACCTCATGAGTTTTTGTTCAGAATGGAGGTATGAATGCGGGTGCATAGCCATGTTCTACTGCTGCTCCCATATATGGTGTCATGTGAAAACAACTTGCTTGATATGACAAAACAGTTCTTAAAAGCCCAGTTAAGGTGCCAGCTTGAGTACAATAATATTTTGGCTCATGAACAATTTCTATTCATAAAAATTCTGTAAACAGAAGTCTTAGGGAAAATTTTGCTTTTGTTCAACCATAGCCATCTTTCCTGTATGAACATGCATGACCATCTTCCCCAGATCAAGGAAAGAATTAAGTTCATGAACTGAGGTGCTGCTGTATCGCATGCTACAAAAATATGGGATTTAGTTTTAATGGTGCAGTTTATGCATTAAACTATGACTACTATATTTTAGGTTATATACCCTGAAACTGGAGTGTATAAGTTTAAGAACCTGAAGTGCAGGAAATGTATGGTAGATGTTGTAAAATGGGAAGAATCTTCAAAAGGAAAGAGAAACTGGGATGAGGGAATGCAAAAACGAAGGAAGAAAAAATATATATATTTAAGATAGTTATACTACTAATGTACCTTAGTTCATTGAAAAAAAAGATTTGTGCTAATACTATTTGCACAATCAAATGGCAATATCTTATACTCAGAGTAACTGATTTGAACATAACAATACACTATGTATTGGCCATTGTTGCCCCTTATTGTCTTGTAATAGCTCATTGAAAGTGAAGCATCTGATCACTCTGACTCTTTTGTACTAAAGGACTAGATCGTTTCACTTATGAAGTGTATTAGAAAAATGTAGAAGCAGAGAGAGGGGGGGGAGAGAGAGAGAGAGAGAGAGAGACAGAGAGAGAGAGACAGAGAGAGAGAGACAGAGAGAGAGAGACAGAGAGAGACAGAGAGAGACAGAGAGAGACAGAGAGAGACAGAGAGAGAGAGAGAGAGAATATCTGTACACGTAGTAGAACTGTCAGATGACATCCAAGCATGTAGCTGGTTCAGCTAGCCCTTCTTATCAGACTGTTTTTTTTTTTTCACCTTAGAAATTCTGGCCAGAAACCACTTTAAAGGTTCTGTGACAGATCAGATTTTGAGTGGGACCTAAGCAATTTGATAAGTATAAAGGGCGATATATAAAGGTCTTTCTATGTATCTACATTTTTGCCAGGTTTATTCTAATCACTATAATAAGGCAGTGCCACATCTGTGGCTCACCAAATATTTCCTGTTTTCTATTCTAGGGCTACTTTGGTTATGTTTGTTCTGTTCTGTTCTGTTATGTTATATTTTTAATTATTTGGTCGAGGGTCTTGCTACATAGCTCAAACTCACAGTTATCCTCCTGTCTCAGCCTACCTCCTGCTGAGATGACGGGTGTGTGCCCTCACACTCAGTTTCAGTGGCCAGCTCAGCACGGGGCCTGCCCAGCATGCTATACCAAAGATCAAGCCTGGTCCTTGTGCTTCCAGGCAGCTCTTGGCCCACCAACCTATCCTCCCAGCCCCTCTAGGGCTACTTTGATGCTTGTGCATAAGATGCCTCAAGAAACCCACTCAACCATTCTGATACATATAAAAAGCTTGGAAGACTGAAAGAATTGCTAATTCATAGTCAACTCTTGGCCAGCAGAGTATGGAGGCTGAGGTGTGCTTTATAAAACTCCTCATACAATCTCTTAAATTTTAGCTGTTGATGTTCACAACAGTGATCATGTTCCCAGTGTATCCTTATATTAATTATCACATTTTCTGTCCCTGTATTTTCAGCTCTTGCTCTTCATTTATTAATATCACAAAATAAAATAATTCGACAAGCTCTTGTTTATGCTCTGAGGTTTTATATATGTAATATATATATATATATATATGCCAGTATTCTTAGGAAGTGGTGCAACTTATAGAGGATTGGGCTAATGAAATTTACTTTTTCCTTATCTTCTCCCTTTGTGTGTGCATGATTCTTTATTTATTTATTGCCTGTGGCCTCTTTTTTTGTTCTGGCTCTGTGTTAATCTACATCCTTTCTCAGCTCCTTTGATCAGGATTTTCATATTATTAGCAAAATACTGAATCTGTTTTTTATTAATTTTATTGAGAAACAAATAGCAATGAGACAGTTTCAAAACAGGTTAGTAGGACAGCTTCAATAATTAGTATATTGCATATTGTTGTCTTTGTAGTAGTTATTCATAGTACAAGATGCAGACATGATATCTTGTTTAAACACTATTAGTACAAATCTTTCTTCTCATTGAACTGAGAGAAAGTAGCTATATATCTATCCTTGAATCTCTATTGATTTTTAAATTTATAAGATATATAAAGTATGTTGAAAGTGTAAAAACATATATTTCAGATATGTGTTATAACTACTAAATAGAATGTTACAGATTAATTTGAAACAACTTTCTAATGTTTCTTAGATTCCACTGTGAGTCCCTTTCAGAGATTATAAGCATTATCTCTGGTACAGACATCTGTATTCCTCTATATGCATGTATTCACAACTACTATGTGTATTTACATGTTTTTAAATTTAAATGAGCTATAACGTGTTACATATTTTTCTCTGTCACTTGCTTTTTATTCAACATGTTACTGAGATTTAATTTTGTTCATTAACTTGAATTTTTACGATATGCCCAGCTTTTAAAAATCAAGCACTGTTTTAACAGTCCCTACTCCCACACTACCAGTTCTTTGTGTTAATGGATCTAGGATGTCTGACCCTATTAACACAGCTCCTTGCAATTCTGGATCCTATGTGCTTTGTCTATCTCAAGGTAAGAGGCTGCTAAGGAATTAATGGCTGCTACAAAGGAATCACTAGTTTTTCTCTCCCCTGCAGTGTTGTATTGCTGTGTTTCAGAAAGTCTCCTGGATTAAAACATTGCACGAGCATAAATTCCAGATCGAAGCAATAAAACTTAAATAATTTATCAATCCTATTACCCAGTTTCTCGTGAATACTTATTGAAAATAAATTATTTCTTCTTTCATTTTTCTCCTTTTTCAGCTAGAATCTTGCTTTCATTATTAAGAAGTACATTGTTTTGCAGAGTTGTAAAATACAAAATAAAGGATAAACCAACCTTTATTTAATAACTGGAAAATAACTCTCATCTCTTCTCACTCTGAAATTGTCATGAAGAACAACCACAGTAACAGACACATTTAATAAACTCACAGCTAGCAAGAATAACATCAGTAGTAAGGATAACAACTGTTCCATGGAGCTATCATATTGTAACTTTTTTGAAACAATTTTTTGCACATAAAAGTTTTAAAAGTGTAAAAAAATGACCTTATAAATACACTCCTCCCCCTAAATTGTGATATATATTAATTACTGAAATTTATTTTTCTACCTAGCAAATACTGTGTGCTTCCTTCTATACCTGCTCTGCTCTTATGATGTTTGGTAGTCTGCCAAGGAAGTGTCTGTAATGTGGAACTCACAGGCAGTTGGGATTTGGGAGTCAGCTACCTCTTTGTTTTATAGCTCTTTACCTTCTTATAGAAATGGCAGACTTTATCAAATAAATTGTTATCAAGTCACAGGAGAAGCCTGGACATAAGGAAAAATACTACAAAACCATTGAATTAAGTTTTATGGGGCTCTGTTTTCTTAATTTCTTTTTGGTAATATTGCATAAATTATTACAAGAGAAACATTTTGGATAGTGAATGAATTGGAATCATGCACAGGAAAGACTATAGCTAGAAGGTAAGGAGTATATTCACCATTGGGTGTGGGAGAGGCAAAAATTCTGTCCTTTTAAATTTATAGATCTCTAGGAGAGGAGGGGTTATATGCATTTAGACATGACATTAGTAGTGATGGTGTGGGTCGCACAAGATGCCGTGCCTGAATGAAATCTTCAGGAAATATTAGGAAAAGCTAAAAATAGCTGTGCACTGGTAAGAATGTAACTATAGTCAAGGAATAGGGTGTTGTTGATTGTTTGCAAAATAGCTGTATTTATCCCATTCCCGCAATGTATTCCCTTCATAATTTGATTTGAACCATTTCAATAAAACCTGAAGTCTTTTTATCTGGCTTTTCAGTTAGGTTTGTGACTAGAATGTGTCATAACAGATGTTCTATCAGTTCTGAGCATAAGACTTAAAAATACCTTTACATGCCTATTTATGATCTTGGGTTCTTAATGACATAATATGCAGAATTCATGCTAGTTTGCTGGAAAATAGTTGCAAGTTGCCTCTATCACTCTATTACTTCAGTTGTCTCTATTTCTTCACCCAACAGCAAGGCAAACTTCATGAGAACCTCCTACCTAGCAGCTAATTGAAAACCCCTGAAAACTAGAATAACTCTCATCAGAGCCCAGTCCCAATTTTTGATCCATAGAAGTATAAATTAAATAAAAGGGTATTTTTTAAATTAATGCTTGCTATCGGATGTACTAACCAGTGGAATAAACAGTTTGCCACAGAAATAGGCATAGAAGGCACCTTAATAGCCAAAAGAAGTTGAACTTTAAATAAAGGAATTTGTTTTCCATGAATAAAGTTGGGACAAATAACCAAAATAATTCGAGTAAAATAAAAAGAATCTTACGCTTCCTTCGCACATACGTAAATGTTAATTCCAAATGAACTGTAACTCTAAATGTAAAAAAAAGAAAAAACTTCTATGAATAGCTTCCTTTTTATCTTATTTATTTTTTAATTTTTTAATTCATTTTATTGAAAAACAAGGAAATAGTTTCAAAACAGGTTAGCAGGACAATTACAATAATTAATACATTGCATATTATTGACTTCATATTAGTTATTCAGAAGACAAGATGCAGACATATCTTGTCTAAACAATAATAGTACAAACCTTTCTTCTCATTGAACTAAGAGAATGTAGCTGCATATCCTAACTATTTTGTATATGCATATATATTTTATTCACTACAAAATGGTCCTTTGTTTATATCTCCCTTTTATGTTCTGTTTTTGTCAGAGATGGGTATTCCACTGCAGTTAGAGAAGCTGTATTTAGAGAAGTCTTTAAAGGACCGTTTAATACTTGAAACCAATCTAGAAATTGTATGTACTAGAATTCAGCAAAATAACCCAAAATAGTCCAATAGTCCATAATAGTAGGGGGTTATCAGAAGAACTGGCAATTGCCAGAAGTTGTTTACTTGAGCCTTTTACAGCTCAGCATATTAATATGTCATTACTTTTTATACCTTGTGGTTGTACTTTTCTGCTGGATGGTTAAGACCAAGTTAAAGCCAGACCTATACAACTAAAAATGTAACTTCTGCTATTTGACAAAGTCAGTCAAATCTCTTCAGGATTTACCCTGGAACCATGTACAGCACCTCGTAGATCTTTTGTCAGTGTCAGTCATCTGGTTGAGTCACAGCCACTGCTTGACCAATTTGCTGTTTGTGAAAGTCTGGAAGAATTTCTTTTCTCTCTAGCTGACTCTCCTTAGCCACACTCTACATCATCAATCACTATCCTCTGTGGCCCCATAGTCTCCTTGATCAGAAGATGTGGGACACCACTGAGTTACAGGATGTCACAGCAGAGGTTCTCTTATGTCCTGAGTCCTCAATGACCTTGAAGGGCTAGGGCCAAAATGTTGTCTGTCCTTTTAGCCCATCTATCTCTCTAACTTTCAGTCTTCAAACTTTAGCTGTTAAGCATCCAGAAAAAAAGCTTCATTATATTATTACCCTGTAACAGAGGCAGTTGAGCTTAACATCACTATCTGTCTGAATATCAAATGCCTCAGACATATCATGGAACCACTATTTTCCAACAGCCTCGGATATTCTACACTTCAAATACCTATAGAACATGAAAAAACCAATTATACATTTTTACAGAGAAATTTAGAAATCAAACCATGTACAACATTGTAGCAGAATAATCCTATGACATTTTTTTCTTGTCTCTTGTTTACTTTTATTACTTGTTTTTACAAACATTTACTTTAAAAAGAGTATAGCAGGAATTGATAAGACATTAGAAGCAGTATGCATTTAGAAGAACAAAATGATAGGTAAGTCAAGCATGGTTTTATTATTACACATTGATATCCTCAGTGTAGTTGGTTAGTTTAAAGATATCAGCATATTTAGTTAGGGTGAGAATTCTACCCATTAACTGCTATTTTCAAAAACATGATGGAGATTCTTAGGACCATTGCCTTAACCATCTTCTTTATATAAATGTGTGGTTTTGCCCCTATCATATTTCTTAACTTTTCTCATTTCTCTTTCTTCATTGCTTAATCCTTTAATTATTGCTCTCCCTTTAGCTAAGTTATATCTTTCAATTTTTCTTTCTTCTTTTGATTACTTACACTAGGGAGACAATACGATATTCGCACACCTTTGTCTGGTTTATTTCACTTATGAGTATATCTTCAAGTTGCATCCACTTATATGTGAATACTTTAAGTTTATTTTTCTGTATAGCTGAGTAATACTCTATTGTATAAAAACAACACATCTTTTTCATCCATTCCTCAGGTGATAGGCATCCTGGTTGTTTCCAAGATTTGGCTATCACAAAATTGTGCTGATGTAAACATAGGCACACATAAATCACTATGATATGATGTTTTCATTTCTGTTGGTAAAATTCCCAGAGGGAGGATAGCTGGATTGAATGGGATTTCCAATTCTAGTTTTCTGAGGAGTCTCTGCACTGATTTCCATAGTGGTTGCACCAGTCTATATACTCACCAACAGTGGAGAAGGGTTCCTATTTTCCCGCTGCCTCGCCAACATTTGTTGTTGGTTGATTTCTATACAACAGCCATTCTTTCAGTGGTGAAATGGTATCTCAGAATTGTTTTAATTTACATTTCATGAATGGCTAGTGATGTGGAGCATTTTTTTATGTATTTGTTTGCTTCTTGTGTTTCTTCCCCTGAGAAGTGTATATTCATCTCAGATGCCCATTTTTGGATTGGATTTTTAAATTTTGGGGCCCTCATATTTTTTAGTTCTTTATAAATTCTACATAGATGTTTGCCTGAGTGCTTATTAATTAATTTTTTTCCAAATTTGTGGGTTGTCTTTTCACTCTGTTGGGATTTTCTTTTGACATGCAAAAGCTTCTCAATAAGCTCAGGTTCCAGTTGTTAATTCTTTCAAATATTACCCTTGCAGTTTGATTTTTGTTCATGAACTGTTGGTTCTTCCTACCCAAGAGCAGGGAATAACTTTCAATTTTTTGAAACCCTTTATGATCTCTTTTTTCAGAGTACTATACTTTTAATTGAATAGGCCTTTTACTTTTTTAGTTAGATTCTTTCTAAGTATTTCATTTTTGCCTACTCCTGTGTCTTCAAAAGTTGCTCCTACTTTCTTTTCCAGGAGATTTAGTGGTTCTGTTTTAATGTCTACATCATTAATGCATTTTGACTTTAGTTTAGTGCATGGTGATAGACCTGGGTCAAGTTTTAGTTTTTGGCCTGTAGAGAACCAGTTTTTCTAGCACTATTTCTTAAAGAGGCTGTCTTTCTTCTGGTAAGCATGTTTGGCCCCTTTGTTGAAGATAAGATGGCTGAGTGTATTTGTAGTTGCATCTGCATCTTCTGGTCTATTCCACTGTTCTTCAGGTCTTTTTTTTTGCCAATATCATGTTGATTTTATCACAGTTGCTTTGTAGTATAGTTTTTAGTCAGGAATTATAATGCTTTCTGCCTTGTCTTTGTTGCCCAGGATTGCCTTTTCTATTCTAGGTTTTGTCTGGTTCCAAATAAATTTTAGGAATGATTTCTTTAGGTCTGTGAGATACATTGGCACTATTCTGACAGGAATTGCACTAAATCTGTATAACCATTTTGGGGTTATGGCTATCTTCACAATGTTATTTCTTCCTATCCAAGAGCAGGGAATATCTTTCAATTTTTTGAAGCCCTTTACGATCTCTTCTTTCAGAGTACTGCAATTTTAGTTGAATAGGACTTTTACTTCTTTAGTTAGATTCTTTCTAAGTATTTCATTTTCCATGGTGCTATTGTAAAAGCTATTGTTTCTCTAATTTCCCTTTCAGTGCTTTTGTAATCTGTTATAGGAATGCTATTGACTTTTGGGTATTGACTTTCTAACCTGCTATGTAACTGAGTTTGTGTATTAATTCTAATAGCCTCTTGGTGGAGTTTTTTTTTGGTCTTTCAGTTAGAGTATCATGTCATCTGTAAATAATGATAGTTTAACTTCTTCTTTACCTATTCTTATTCCTTTTATTTCTCTCTCTTATCTAACAGCTCCAGCTAATGATTCCAGAACTATATTGTATAAGAGTTGTGACAGAGGACATCCTTGTCTTGTCCCTAATCTGAGAGTAAAAGATTTCAATTTTTTCCCCATTTAGCATTACGTTAGCAGTTGGATTGTCACAGATAGATTTTATCATATTGAGGAAGAGGCCATCTATTCCAATTTTCTGTAGGACTTTGAACATGAATAAGTGTTGGACTTTGTCAAAAGCCTTTTCTGCATCAATTGAGATGATCATGTGGTTTTTGGATTTGGCCCTATTGATATAGTGTATTACATTTATAGATTTGCTTATGTTGACCACCCCTGCATCTCTGGCATGAATCCTATCTGGTCATGATGTATAGTCTTCTTAATGATTTGCTGTATTTTATTTGTTAGGAATTTATTGAGGATTTTTGTATCTATGTTCATGAGGGAGATTGGCCTGCAATTCTCTATTAATTGCATCATTCTCTGGTTTTGGTATAAGTATAATACTCGCCTCCAGGAATGTCTGAGAGAATTGTTTCCTTTTCAATTTCATTGAAGAGTTTGAGGAGTATTGGGATTGTATCATCCATAAATTTCTTATAGAGTTCAGCTATGAATCCATCAGGACCTGGACTTTTCTTTGTCGGTAGGTTTTTTATTACATTTTGAATTTTATTAGCTGTTATTGGGTTATTGAGAGTTGTTATATCTTCTTGATTCAGTTTTGGTAATTTGTACTTTCCTAAGAATCTGTCCATTCCTTCTGTGTCTTCAATTCTGTTAGAGCAAAGATTCTCAAAATAACTATTTATGATCTTCTGAATTTACACAGAGTTTGTGATCATTTCAACCTTTTCATTCCTTATTGCTTGAAAACAAGTTTTTTTCTTTTCTTTTTTGGTTGAGGTTAGCTAGGAGATTATCAATTTTATTTAATCTTTCAAAGAACCAACTTTTTGATTCGTTAATTCTTTTCATTATTTTCTTTGTCTTGATCGCATTAATTTATTCTTTAATCTTTATAATTTCCTCCTGTCTTTGGACTTTGGGTTTGTTTTGCTCTTTTTTTTCTAGAAGTTTGAAGTGTAGCATTCAGTTATTTATTTGTTCTTGTCCTATTTTCCTAATGTGTGAGTTCACAGCTATTAATTTCCCTCTAAGAACTGATTTCATTGTGTCTCATAAATTCCGATAAGTTGTACTTGAATTTTCATTGAATTGTAGATATTGCTTAATTTCTTGTTTAATTTCATCTGCGACCTATTGGTTGCTGAAGAGGGTGTTGTTTAATTTCATGTGGAGTTTTTGTGATTTCTTTTGTCATTTATTTCCCACTGTAGTCAGATAATATGCATAGGATAATTTCTGTTTTCTTACATAGACTTAAGCATGACCTATGGACTAGTATGTGGTCTATTTTGGAAAATGACCCATGTGCAGCTGAAAAAAATGTGTACTCATATGTGGTTGGGTGAAATACTCTGTATATGTCCACTAAGTCCATTTGTTCCAAATTCTAGTTCAGTTCTGTTTCTTTGTTAATTTTTTTCTGGTTGACCTATTTTTTAGGGATAAGGGGGTGTTAAGTTCTCCTGTTAAGATTGTGGTATTGGATAACAGACTTTTCATGTCCATTATGATTTGTCTTATATAGTTGGGTTCTCCCGTGTTTGCTGCATACATATTTATGACTGGTACCTCTTCCTCTTGTACTTTTCCCCTAACAATTATGTAATGTTCTTCTTTATTTCATTTGATTATTCTTGGTTTGAAGTTGAGACTGTCAGAATAGAATTGTAATGCCTGCCTTTCTGAGGTGCTGAGGTATATAGTATTTTTTTCTATCCTTTGACTTTCAGTGTATGTATTTATTTGTGAGTAAAGTGTGTTTCTTGTATATAACATATTGTTGGATTTTGCTTCCTAATCCTCTCTGCCAGCCAATTTATTTTAATTGGTGAGTTGAGTCCACTTACATTGATGGTTAAAATTGAGATATATTGACTTATGATTGACATGTTATCTATTTGCTGTTTTAAATCTTCCCCCCATTTTTTAGTTGTTTGCCATATTTGGTGGGTTCTTTCCACTCTCATTCATGGATCTGTCATCATTTTTATCTCTCTTTAGAATATATTTTAAACTCTTTATGCCTATCTTTAAAATATATTCTAATTTTTAAATGTTTTTTTCATCATATTCTGTAGGGACTTAGAGTTCAACAAATCAATACTTGATGAAAAATACCTGTTCCATGTTGTGCCTAAGATGTTTGATATTCAGACAGATAGTGAGGTTAAACTTAACAGCCTAGGTTGTATAGTAATAACAGTAAACTTCTGGAGGGTTAATAACCTAAGTTTGCAGACCAAAATTAGAGAAAAAGGAGGGCTGCAAGGAAAGCCAACATTTTGGCCCTAGCCTTCCAAGGTCACTTAAGACTCAGGACATATGAGAACTTGTACTGTAATATCACTTAACTCGGTACTGTCCCAAATTTTCTGATCAAGGAGATTATGGGGCCAAAGAGGAAAGTGATCGATGATGTAGAATGTACCTAAGAAGAGTCACTTGGAGAGAAAACATTCCCTCAGGCTTTCACAGAGGGCACATTGCGAAGCAAAGGCCATGACTCATCCACATGACTGACACTGACAAAGGATCTACAATCTGAGGTACAGGATCTCAGGATAAATCCTGAGGGGATTTCACTGACCTGATCAGATCCAAAAGCAACAACTCTTGTTGCATAAGTCTTGCTTTATCTTGGTCTTAACCATCCAGCAAAGAAGTATAAAAATAAAGTATAAGAAGTAAAACCATGGTGTTATGTTGAGCTGTAGGGGACTCAAGTCAACAATTTCTGACATTGCCAGTGAAACAGAAGACCCAATGCTATTATGGACTCTTTCAAAATATTTTGCTCCATTAACATACCTATAATATTCAAATAACAGAACTAAACAAAAAAGGGGGTACAGATGAATGCCCATTTTGCATCTGTGTATTCATAATGGTTAGAATAGATATATAGCTACATTCTCTTAATGAATAGAGGGATTTGTTCTAATAGTGTTTGTAAATAGAAAATCATGTCCACATCTTGTACAACAATTAGCCACTAGGAAGAATGTATGCAATGTGTTAATTATTGAAACTGTCCTACCAATTTGGTTTGAAACTGTCTCATTATGGGGAAAATGAATATATTGTAGTAGTCTGCTTAGTATTAGCTTTGTCAACATGAAATTATTTGTTGTTTTTCATGGAAGTATTTCACTTCTCCATCAAACTTGAGAATTTTGCAGGGTATAGAAATTTGGGCTGGAATTTGTTTTCTTGGCATACTTGAAGTATTTTGCTCCATGCTCTTCTTGTTTTCATGGTTTGTGAAGAGAAATATGCCATTATTCTGATGGGTTTCCTTTAGATGTGATTTTTTTCTTTTATCTAGCAGCTTTAGTATATTATTCTTGTGCTGGATATCTGGGATCTTTTATATATGTCTGGGTGTGTTTTTAATTGGGTTGCTGTTATTTGGAGTTCTAAATGCTTCAGTTACTGAATGTCAGAGAGTTTCCCCATATTTAGAAAATTTTCTGCTAGTTCTTCTGCCAATATTCTTTTTATATCATTTATATTGATTCTTTCTTTCTCACTGATACCTATTAGTCTTACGTTGTTCATCCTTGCATCATCTTGCACATATTGAATTATTTTTCCTGCATCCTAGTTGTTTTTAAGAGTTCTTTTCTTACCTTTTTATTAGCTGCAAAATTGTCTTCAAGATCTGAAAGTCTATCTTCACTTTCCTTCAAATGGTTTTACCATCTTGTGATTGAAGTTTTAATATTCTGTATATCTCTTTGAATCTGCTTCATGCATTCTATTTCTTTCCAATATTGCTCATTTCAGCATTCCATCATTTTTCTATTATCCTCTATCTTTTATATAGTACTGTATTCTTTAGGAGCACTTAGTAATTCTTTTATTGTAGTTATTTCTTTTTTGCTTCAAAGATTTTTTCTGATGTGATTTTCTGTATACTTTTTGCAGTTGTTTCTTTGCTTCAGATGCTACTATTTCAGAGATTTAGCTGTGTGATTCCCAGTTTCTTCTATGCTAGTGTCTCCTACATTTGTTCTGGGTGGGCTCAGAGCCTGAGAATGCATTTTGTTCCTTCTACTTGTCATTTTGTATTACACTGTCCTCTGACCTTTGATGTAGAGCTTTGGTGCAGTTATTACCTTAGCACCTACTGACATTCTTACACCAGCGAGATTATGTGGTTAAGACAGTGTTAGTTTTGTATTTACAGAACTACAAGTAAAAACACTAATAATGGGTAGTGATATTTAGCAGTAGACGAACTTTTGTAACTAATGGGTTTGTATTTCAGACCACAAAAGTAAACATTATATCTGTGTAGCTAAGCAAATATTAAATTAGGAACTTGTATTTAAATTAGTTTCCTTGTGTTCTGTCTGATCACCTCCCCTTGATGTACATGAGGTCTTCCAAGAACTCTAGTTCACCCTGGTTATCTGTTGCCCCCTCTCTTGATCAAGAGAGAAACAGAGAGGATGCTTTCATAGATCTGGGTATAGAAAAGTGCGTCAGCTTACTGGGTCTTGATCTTCCAAATTTGAATTCATCCAGATGTGCCTGGCTTGGGTCTTGCTCCTGTGTTCAACTTCTTCCTGCTGCAGCCCTTGGAAATGAACCTCCTGCTCTGTTGCTCTGGAAAGATGTTCAGCTCCTGCATTAGCTGGGTGGGTCTGACTCCTAGCCTTTCTGCAGGGAATTCTGCCAGAAAGTTCCACACCAGGCCTATCTGATGGAGGAGGTTCCCATGAGTGTGAGAATGGTACCACACATGCTTGGCCTGGGCTCTGGCTGGAAAGGGATCTGGTGAGTGGGTTAACCGACAGAAGGTGACACACACACGCAGGGTCTGGGCTCTAGCTGGAAAATAAACTTGGGATGGGAGAGAAGGCAGAAGATCTCACACACACACTCTGGTCCTGGGCTCTGGCTGGAAAAGGCAGGATAACATCTTCTTTTATTTTCTGTTCTTCCATTTCTAAGTTTATTTATTTTTTATTTTTTTCAAAATTTTATTGATGAACAGCAATGAGACAGTTTCAAATCAAATCGGAAGTACAGTTTCAACAAATAACACACTGCATATATTCTTCTTAGTGGTTAATTGCTATACAAGATGCGGACTTGAGATCCTATTTGCAAACACCATTAGAACAAATCATTGTATTCATTAAGAGAATGTAACTATATATCTATCCTAACCACTTGGAATACACAAATACAAAATG
>NW_004524585.1:14215369-14225179 GCF_000260255.1 Octodon degus | reverse complement strand
ATCTATCCTCTACACTCTCTGCAGGGTTTGCAGCTGCAGGATTACACCCCAGGCTTGTATGCCAGGCCTGATCTGTGCCTGGAGGGGGCAAGGTGAAGTAGGGGGAAGAGGAAGTTCTCCCACACACTCACCGGACCTGGGCTAGGACTAGGTCTGGGGGTTCCCGGACGTGACAGAAATTCCTACTGGGCGGGCGGGGTGTGGGAGGTACTGCGGAGTGGTGGGGGGCAGTCCAAGAGAGTGGGAGAGGGTGGGGCCCATGCTGCGCCTTGGCTGGGACTCGTCCTGCAGGCGCAGGGTAGCAGGAAGCTCTCCACACACTCACCGGACCTGGGCTAGGACTAGGTCTGGGGGTTCCCAGAACTCGGCAGAAATTCCTACTCGGTGGTCGGTGTGGTGGAGTTACTGCGGAGTGGGGGGGGGGCAGCCCAAAGGGGTGAGAGAGCGTCCGGCCCACACTGAGCCTGGGCTGGGACTGGTTCTGCAGGCGCAGTGTAGCAGGAAGCTCTCTACACACTCACCGGACCTGGGCTAGTACTGGGTCTCTAACATCTTTATATTCATGAATTGGAGAGATATTTCTGAAATAAAGTATAAAAATTTTATTATAAAGAAAATTCTCTAATAAATCGGATGTTATTGAAATTAAAACTTTCATTTTTCAAAATACACAATAAAATTCAAGCCAGGTCATTTAATTATTGCCAATATCTAACAGCAAATAAGGTATGTATTAAATATATTAAGATATGCACTCCAATTACAAAGAAGTATATAATACATTAAAATGTCTAACATTCTTTGAAGTAAAATTTAAAATAATATACTGGAAGGATAAATTTAGAATCAAAACATTGCAAAACTGTGCTAAAGAAAGTTATACTCACAAGTGCTAGAAAGCATAGAATAAGATAGTAGAAAGAAACCCAAATGTGTTTGCAATTTTAATAATGGTAAGTGGACAGAGTTTGGCAGTGAACTCTAAAGGGAATTATCAGGTTTGGTTAAAATTCATATCAAACCTGTTCCATTTGTTACAATAATATCTACATTATAAAGAAAGATACTATTTTAAAATAAAATGGTGGAGATTTACTAGTGGCCCAAAACTAACTGAAAGAAAAGTCACATAACTAATTAATATCAAACAAAATATAAAATTCAAAAATTTTAAGAAGTATCAAATGTAATGTTCAAAATTTGTTTTCAAGATAGATGTACAATTTCTAAGTTTATGTCTAAGAGGAGAGTCTCAATGTAAATAAAGAAGAAAAGAGTGTTTAAGATACACATATGTTAAATCATATGGGAGATCTTGTCCAATATCTCCTGAAATCTAAGCACAAACAACATGCCTAAAATTTAAAGATTGTAAATTCCTTTCAAGAAACCTAAAAAAATGTGGTAAAGTTGATCATGTACCAAGAATATGTCAAAAATAAAAAAACACTAACATATGGATAATATCCTTTCAAATGATGTATTTATGTTTAAAGTCAGTAACAAAAATATAAGTAAAATAGTCATTATTTTTAAAATATAAAATTTTTAAATATCTTGTGGGGCAAAATAATGACCATAGGCCAGCCAAATAGCTCAGCAGATTAAAGTGCCTACAAGCATGCTCAGGGGCCAGAGGTTCGATCCCCAGGCCTGCAATGCAGGCCCTGCCACTGGAATGCACTGAGACCGCAATTGAGACTGGGTGTGGTGGTGTGCACCTGTAAGTCCAGCTCTTGGGAGGCTGTAAACAGGTGGATCACTACAAATCCAATCTAGTTGCGAAAACCTGAACCTTGTAGCCCTTCCCTAAAATTAAAAAAAAGAAAAGCATGACCATAATATAAATCAGAAAAGTATGTATAAGATCAGAATGTTCAATAATTGTATTTACATATTATAAACATCTAACGTGACTTCTGAAAAATAGTGAAATGTCAACTCCCAGTAGTCAGGTTCCATTTAAAAGCTAAGCCATTACCATCATCTTTAGCATTATGGTAGAGTGGCATTTTGGAAAAGTAAACTTATGATCTTCCTCCTTTTCAATCAGATAATGGTCTATATGCATTGTCACAAAGAAGAAATGCAGAGCAGAAATCACATTGATTTTAAGTCTCTTCATAATTATAAGTTGAAAATCCCTCAGGCTCAAGCTAACATGGATAAAGGTATTTTTTATAAATATAATGTATGAGAGAATGAAAGGTTTAAGGTAAGTGGGCCTTTCCTCTGCATATATAAAAGTAATCTTGCAGTTAAAGGGAAGAGATACATAAAGGAGAACTACTGAGGTAACTGATGTGGGCAGGTCTCAAACGAGTGTATTGTCAGTCATCAGTGCTGTGTAGTCCTTACATTTGACTGACACCCTTACTTAAGGAGACATAGGTGACCTGTTTAACATATCAATACTTGATGGAAGATACCTGTTTCCTCTTATGCCTAAAATATTTGATATTCAGACAGATAGTGAAGTTAAACCCAACTGCATAAGATATAGGGTAATAATAAGCTTCTCTTCTAGAGGGTTAACAACCTAAGTTTACAGACCAAAAATTAGAGAAATAGAAAGGCTGTGAGGACAGCCAACAATTTTACCATAGCCTTTCAAGGTCAGTGAAGACTCAGGACCTAGGAGAACCTACACTGTAACGTCATGTAAGTTGTGTCCCAAATTTTCTGATCAAGGAGATTATGGGGCCACAGAAGAAAGTGATTGATGATGTAGAGTGTGCCTAAGGAGAGTCACCTGAAGAGAAAACATTCTCTCAGACTTTAACAGAGAGCAAATTGGTCAAGTAATGGCCGTGACTCATCCACATGGCTAACACTGACAAAGGATCTACAAACTGTGGTATAGGGCTTGAGAATAAATCCTGAGGGGATTTGACTGATACTTTCAGATACAAAACTTATCTTTCTTGTTATACAGGTCTTGCTTTATCTTGATCTTAACCATCCAGCAGAAAAGTATAAAAATGAGGCATATAAAGTAAAGCCATATTAATATGCTGAGGTGTAAATTGCTCAAGTCAACAACTTCTGCGGTTAACCCACTACTATTGTTGACTGCTTGACTGTGTTGTATTGTTTTGCTGAATTTATGCACCTATAGTATTTAGATGCCAATGGAATACCCATTTCTGACAGGACTAAACAATAAAAGGCAATACAAAGGAAGGACTATTTTGTATCTGTATATGCAGAATAGTTAGGATAGATACACAGCTACTTTCACTTAATTCAATGAAAAGAAAGATTTGTACTAATAGTGTTTGACAGGATACCATGTCTGCATCTTGTACTATGGATAACCATGAAGAATATAACAATGTATAATGTATTAATTATTGAAACTGTCCTATTAATCAGTTTTGAAACTGTCTCATGGATATTTGTTTCTGAATAAAGTAAAATAAATAAATATAGCAAATTTTTTTAAAAAAGGAGACATAGTAAGAATCCATTTCTCAGTCCTCTTGAGACTGGTGCTATGTGGCTTACAGGGACAAATGCAATACGAAGTGGGGGATGTTTGCATACCTGCAGGAGGCCTGGCAAGACTGGCCATCTTCCCTCTCTGCTGGGATAGTTGTAGGGAAAGAGCACACTGAGATGAAGTCTCCACCACTTTGAGTCCCTGGCTGACTACAAGCACCATGGTTTCTCTTCTATTGGCCTAGCTGTGTAACTGATTTCTGTTCTGATAATCCCTTGATGTTTGGTGTGTGTGTGTGTGTGTGTGTGTGTGTGTGTGTGTGTGTGTTCAGTTTTAGTAGGCCTGAAATACAGAGCTGTAGTGTTGCTCTGAAAAGTCTAGTAGAGGAGTGCTCTGACTCTGGTTAGATATTCTGGTTTTAAATTCCTGCTCTTTCAGCTAACAAGCTATGTGATTTGGGGCAAGTTATTTACCTCTTCCTAACGTAAGCTCTGTCGTATGTAAAATTGGAGTAATAATAGTACTTGCTCTGGCATTGTAAGGGTTATGAAAGTTAATATTTGTAAAGTGTTCAGAAGAGTTCTGGGCATATTACTTGTGCCCATAACATATGAATCTCTCTCTCTCTCTCTCTCTCTCTCTCTCTCTCTCTCTCTCTCTCTGTCTCTCTCTCTCTGTCTCTCTGCATATGTGTGTGCGTGCATGCATGTGTATATATATGTGTGTATGTGTGTTTCTGTCCTCCTCTTTTAAATATTTCTTCCCCTTCATTTCTTCTCAGGTCAAATTTTTCTTAAGAGATAATCTGTGATAAAGGATTGGGCAAAATATTAACTTTGAAAGGGTTCAAATGCTGGTTTATTTATTTAAAGTTTTTTAAAGCACCTAAAGTAAGCCTTCAATGGAATAATAACATACACTGTATCCTGGCCTGAATCCCCAGAATTCTTATGTGGAAATCAGATGCCCATGATGATGGTGCATGGAGACAGGAGTTTGGGGAATTAGGTCACCAGAATATATGGGACTTCATCAGTGGGATCAGTGCTGTCATGAGAAGAGGGCAGAGAACTACATCACCCTTCTCTGCCATGAGACAACACAAGGAGATAAGGTCATCACTGACACCTGATTGTGCTGGCCCCCAGGTAGTTCCCAGAGCTCAAACTTCTAACTTCCAAACTGGGCCTCCTGGTGTACACTTCTAGTCCCAGCACTCTGAGGCTGAGGCAAAAGGAACACTGAGTTCAAGATCAGCCTGAACTATGCAGCAAGAAGCTGTCTGAAAAAACAAACACAAACATTTGCCATAAAAACAAAAGAAAGCTTGTAGCTTAAAGAACTATGACAAATTAATTTCTGGCTTTTATAAGCCACTCAGTCTAAGGTATATTTGTCATAGCAGCCTAAAATAAGACACATTGTCGCACTAAGTTGTATAGATGCTTTAGAAGAGTATCATGCAGTAGATAAGTTGATTAATAAAATTTTATTTTCCTCATGGCTTTTGGGTTTGAAAAGTCCAGAGCATGGAACCAGGACAGGATGAGGACCTTTCTGCTGTGTCGTCACAGTCAAAGGGCACTCATCAGACAAAGAAAATCAAACTAGACTATTTCTATGATGACTGCTGCATTTCTGTGCAATTGTTGTTAATCACCTTCTAAAGATCTCTCCCTTTAATACTGTCACAACGGCAATTGCATTGCAAAATGAGTGGTGGAGGGAATATTAGCATCAGAGCACACCTCATAATCACAACTATGTAGTTAGCCATATTATTGCAGGTATATCCGTGTTCCTCTGAGAAGCCATGTGCTCATTGTCACTTACTTGACTTTCAAATATGGCAACTAATTCATGAAGGAATTCTTGTACCCTGTTAAAGTCTGTGCTTCTCTTTCCTGGAAAAGAGGGTTGCCAAATACTCAGAAAGACAGCTAAGTGACTTGTGAGACACATTTCATACTTACTTCTGGAGAAACTAGAACTATCCTTAAGCCATCTGGGTGAATTCTGTAGATTAATGCAGCAATCTTTAAATACATTTACTTGAGTTCAAGGATGAAAGCCTCCCTGGAACACTTAACCATGGGCAACAGTTTTGCTTCTGAGTGGCTGCTCTTGAATGTATCTGAAGCTACTGTTAAAGTTGGCTAGGATATATTTCCAAAGATTCAAGTTCTGTGCCAGACTATTAAGCCTCTGAGGCCCAAGGAAAACCACAAAAGATTGCCAGTGTCAGGTCTGAGGAAGAAACAAGCTTTGAAATATTGGAAGAGGATAAAAAGCAAAGCCTCTGCAGGTATATCATTCCCAATCAGATGAAAGTGCAAACCGAGTGGTCAAGAACAGCAGAGTTTACAAAGCTGCTGTCCATGGTGGGAAAGAATTAAGGATGGGCAAAGAAAGGAGGATACAAACTCCTCCTAATACCTTTAAACCTAAATTATGCCATGTAATTATAGTATTAACCCAGAACTGTTTCTGAGGCCATGGTTGTAACCAAAGACAGAGCAATGTATAGATACATGTGGGCGATTTTAGGACTATGAACCCCAGGAGCTCTGTTCTCTATTTAGAACAAGCCTTAAATCTGCTACAAATCATGAACTTCATCTTCATGGCTCATGAAGCAATCGCAGCTTTCAGGGATCTTTTTTTTACTCCAAAATGTTGATGAGAACATGATGTTGACAACAACTAGAAATAAGGTCATCTGTGAAGTGATTTGGGGTTTATTGGACCCATAAGGTTATTTCCCAGAGATATTTATAGAAGAAATGTAGTTCTGGAAAGAATATGCTGTGAGTTGGTGGCAATTCCTTCTGGCCTCAGATCTTTATTAGACTGAAAGCATCGCAGCCACCCTGAGAAATTTGTGCCCCAGCTTTAACTTGTTTCACATAAAAATGCACCGACCACAGTATTCCACTGAGACCTGCAGTTTTAATGCCTCTAGTTTTGTGGTTTCCTGATTTACATGAGGCATTGTGCATAAATATGCAGCACCCCGCTTGATCAAAATAGGCTTTCCTGCTTTATGGGCCTGCTTACATTGTGCTGAACTTCTCCACATGGGGCCAAATTTATGGTGAGAGCTGATCTAGGAAAAATTGACTTGCAAGTATTTCTTTAAAAATAGCAGAGGTGCTTGCTTTAATAATGGTTCCTGGTAGCTGAGCAGAGTAGATAAAATCATGAGCCAACAATATATTAATGACAATAATATGAACAATAATATGAACACTTCTATAAAAATCAATTTAGGAAATTCTAAATTGCAAAATGCTATATTTCATGACAATTTACCCTCAATCACATGGTTCAAAATAACTTTAGAAACACACTCTAGCAATATTCCTACAATCTCTCCCATAATCTCAGTTTGACTTTTTAAGCATGTTAGACATAGATTTATTTTAAAGCAAGTTTTGTTAGAAACACATACGATTTCATTTACCTTCAAGATTACCACATAAGATTTCCATTTTTCATCCATGTAATTACTATTACTTTCTCAGGTAAGACATTACTCAAACCCTGTAGGTTTTTTTGTCAGGCTTCCTTTTCTTTTATTACCCTTTTCCCCCATGTTTCCTATCTTCTCACTTTTCATTATCTTCCTCATCTACTTATTTCTTTATTATTGCCATTTAATTCCATGCTAGGAAACTTTCATTTGTTTAGCCTCAGTGTCATCTTGTGGTCTGACATCAGGGTTATATGGAAATAATTTGAAAAACTTATCATCAAACAAAATGTATTGGCATGATCTGTATGTAACTCTCTGTGGTCACTAGTGTTGGAAAACAGAAAGTCAGAGAGAGAGAGAGAGAGAGAGAGAGAGAGAGAGAGAGAGAGAGAGAGTTCAAAACTTTCATCACTTTCTCTTTCCTTCATAGAGAACCACCTTCCCAACATATTCCTATGAATATAGTTTAAGGGAAGAAACAACTTTTGTCTTTTGAAACCTCTATTCCTAGACATAGGATTTGTTTTTTAAAATACAAATGTCTCTAAAGGAAAAGAATCAGTGAAATATATATGTATAATTATTCAAGGGGCTAGGTAGGCTGACCAGATCAGAGACTGAATGTGTAATGATCACTAGCACATGGAAAGGCTGGAGGATCCAGGAGCTGCTCAACTCAAGAAGATGGAATCTGAAGAACAAGATGATCAAAGACCTGGAAGATCCCCAGTCACCGGTATGAATCTGTGTCAGAAGATTCATATAAGATTCATTATTTTCATTAACTGAAGATAATGTAGCCTGACGTTCACAACAGCACAAAAATAATACACCTGCTTAAAGAAAATAGAGCTATCAAGAGATGCCAACTTTTTTCTTGCATCCAGGACACAAGCTAATTGGTTGGTGCTGTCCACAATCAGGGTATGTCAATTCCCCATCAGCTTACTGGCCCAGATGCCAGTCTTCCCTGTAGATACCCTACAGGCTCACCTAGGAGTGTGCTAAATGTTTCCTAATCAAGTCAAGTGGACATAACACAACTAATAGTTACGATATGTTAATGTCATTAATGTCATCAATATTGACTCAGAGACTTGAAATATAATTTTTATAACATACAAGGAGAGACATGAAATATAAAATCTGCAATTATATGAAATTAGTTTTTGAGTGAGAACATCACCATGAAGGGTGAATGTACACACATGTGCATTTCTCACTTGGTCAGAATGACCATAGGAATTACAGCACTGGGTACACCCATCCCTATCCCTGTGGTGCAGTGAACAACACTTCAAAGCCAGTTAGATACTGTACTTCTTTTACTCAATGAATTGATGTTTCAAAAGGTCAAGGTGACCATAGTCATGTGGTTTGTAAATGTTTACTCTGACTCTGTATAGTATTGACTCCACTTCAGCCTTACTTTAACATCTTTGAAGTTATTGGTGCTCTTCTTGATGCTCTGTGCTAGTGCTGTTACTTAGAATACACACACCACAATATGAGGAGTTTGCTCTACTAATTTCACTTCTCACACTGTATGTTTTCATGTGGTTAAGAAACCCTATTTTCATTTTATGAGATTAAAGCTTTTCACTGTCTTTCAAAGCTTTGCCATTATCAGTGGTAAGTTTCTGGGGAGAGAATAAAGTACTCAGCGTCCACTTGTATTTTGTTTTTTGCTTTATTTTGCTTGTCAAAGGTCAGAAACTTGAGATCTGCATTTCCCAGACTACTGTGTTCAGTGTTCTTCATTGATTGGCCCTGTGCCCAGCTGAAGTACTTGTACAAGATTTGAAAAGAAGGGAGGCAGAAGCTCAATCATTCTTACTAAGCCATAGACTGTGGGCTTCGCAGAAATGAATTTTATAACAGTCTGTTTTCATTTGCTATTTGCTTGTCACATGTGTGTGGCAGGAACTATGCACTTGTCCTTGGTTTTTGACCTCTAGACGACGGTTTCTGGCCTTGTCCAGGGCTTTCCATGGTTTCTGATCTCCTAATTATATCTTATATCTTTCCTGTTCTGAATATGTAGAGTGGCTTCAGTATTTCTAATTTAACCCTTTCTATATTATATATAATATGAACTCTCCTATAGCCCTTTTCTATTACATGAAATATGAGCTCTTTTTAAAAAATATTTATATTTGATACAGGGTCTCACTGTGCAGTTTAGACTTTAGTGATCCACCTGTTTCAGTCTTCCCAGCACTAGAATTACAGGCATGCACCACTATGCCTGATTTCCAGGCCAGGGCTGGGAGGCAAGGCATGCAGTGCTTTGCAGGCAGGCACTTAGACTGCTGAGTTACTCCCTGGCCCTATAGGGGCTCTTTAAAAAAAAAAAAAAAAAAAAAAAAGATTAGTAAAACAGAAAGCAAAACATGGGCGGACTCCATGCTTTGCTCTAGTTCCTTAGATCTTCTTTCATTTTGCTTTTTCAAACTTGCCTCTGTTGCCTTCTGTGAATCATCCCTTGTACCTGAGCCTTCACTAAATTACCAGTTATCAACTCTTGCAGTTGTAGTAGCTTACAGTAAGGGGTTTTCCTGTCTCAATTTTAATTCTCTTTCCCACTGCTATTTTAAATTGTATTTGTCTCTTTCAATATCTGTTTTTTATTAGTGAATGCACCAAGTACATAATGTTTGCATTCCTTGGAGGGAATTGGTTCATATACTAACACATTTTAATTTTTTTTCATACCTTTTCCCTTCCCTCTCTCCCCTTCACCTTTCTCCTGATGTTCTTTCTGTTTTTTAAAATATCTTAACGATATTAAATCTGATCTCATTTACAGTTTCTTACACTAGGTAGACAATAAAGTGTTTACATGTGTGGGTCTCATTTCACTTGTGAGTATGATTTCTAGTTCCATATATAT
>NW_004524585.1:14208344-14215269 GCF_000260255.1 Octodon degus | reverse complement strand
TTATAGCTGAATAATCCTCCATTGTATAAAAATATCTCATATTTTTATCTATTTCTCAATTAATGGACATTTGGATTCTTTCTATGATTTATCTTGTTTGGAATTCTGTGTAGTTTTTATTGTTTTATACTATGTTTAAAATAAAAAGATATTAAATTATAAATTCCATGAAACCAGTCCTTCCTTTCCTTTCCTTTCCTTTCCTTTCCTTTCCTTTCCTTTCCTTTCCTTTTCCTTCCTTCCTTCTTTCCTTCCTTCCTTCTTTTTCTTTTATTTTCTTTTTTCTAGAGACACGATAACAAGGGATATAGGTTTGGTTTGATAAAAACAGATAAAAAGCCTCTGTGGTTTTGTACTGTGATTATAAAACATATATACATTCATTATACAGTATTCAGAAAAGGCAAATATACATAAAGAAGATAAATATATTCTTAATCTTCTAATTCAGAAATTATCATTATTAATAGTACATTTAATTCATGAATTTTTAAATATAATTTGAATTATATTAAATATAGGAATACAATTTTGCACATCATTTTTAATATTATAAAACAAATATTTTGTCATCATTGAAAATTCCACAGGAACATTAAGATGGCTTTGTATTTGATTATACAAGTGTGCAATCATTTTTAAGCTATTTATATTGCTGAATACTTAGGTTGTTCATACACATTTTGCTATACATAGCACTGAAGCAGAACTCATCATATATAAATCTTCTTAGCATCATAATAGACTCAACATATTGTTTCTTTGAAATTAGAGATACTTAGCAGCTGTATACCCGAAGTAAACAGGACAGTACCTGGATAACAAAGAGTTGTGAGAATGTAGATGAGCAAACGAACGTAGCTGATGGCCCGGAGAGCCTCAGACATTGATTAAAGGAGTAAATTCATGGATAAATTATTGAATGAATGAGTGAAATAGCTTTATGGAAAATGCATTTTTTCTATTTATATAACTATAACAGTTGAATGCACATGTCATTTATTCAGACATAGTTCTGTTGGTTTTATTTACTGATGTGCATATATATATATATATATATATCAGTAAATATATATATTAGTAAATATATAACAATAAATCAGCATAAAGTATAAAGAAATATATAAATATATATATTTCTTTATACTTTATACTGTACTTCTTATTGATTTGAACTCCCCCAAAAGGTAATAAGCATCTAAAAAAATAAAAATAAAAAATAAACATCTAGCCCACATTAACATTATCAAGGATCCATGCAAGGAAATAATTTCCTTTCTCTTTTTTGCTTAAGATCAAATTGATTAAGTCTATTGAAATTCAGAGGAGCTACATCAGAGCCCTTTGGAAGACAGGTAAGTAGCACTTTGATACTGTGTTTTGCCTGAGAAACAGATTGCCTTGGTGTGTGGGGGTGCACAATGGAGTAGTAATGTGTGCCAGTGCAAATATTCTGGGCCAGAGAAGAAATATTGGGTCTGGGAGATAGCTCAGGAGAATAAGTGCTTGCCTTGCAAGCACAAGGGCCTGAGTTCAATCCCCAGTTCCACCACAAAAAAAAGTAGAAATATTTTCAGTCTTCTTAATTTTAGGGAACTGGGAGAATTATGACCTTGATAAGCTATGTGATGAGAACATTTCTCAATTGAATGAGTTATAGAGAGGGAGCAAAGGGAGTTATTTGCAAGTTACCCTCTGATCAGTCAGTTCCTGGGATTAGGATCTAGCATATTAAAACCTGATACTTTCTTTCTACCATATTGGTGTTTATAACACCGGAAGACCCCATCACATGTAAGTAAAAACAGGGGGAAATAAAGGTCAATACTCATCTAATAAAGGGAATAATTTACTCTGCCAACAATTCTTAAATTTTCAGCCATTAGCACATTGAATTAACTGCATGATGAAAAGCATCAGAGAAGGATGTCTTTGCGGGTTTTTAAAAAACAGTTCTAACAAATTCAGTGAGCAAGATGCCTTTCAATAAGTGTTTCAGAAGGAAATCCTGAAAGAAGAAAAGCAGCTTATAAAAGGACTGGTTTCAGTAGTGGAAAGAAGGTTCACCTTTCAGGAATTTCTAGACAGCCTTCTCTTTTGTTTGGCATGAGTGATTAATAGTTATTTCTGCCCACAATTTATCATCTCATGCACTGGGCTCTTGGCACCCTGATGTATGTGCAGCCACAAGAGCTAAGGAGGGGATGTCTATCATAGCTCTCACTTTGGCCCCAGATCTTGATAGGAGCAGGGCTCAAGGCAGAGCCTGTATGCTGGAGACGCATTTCCTGGCTGACCTAGCAGTAGGTAAATTGTTGGTGCTCTAAATGTGCTTCAGCACTGCATTCTGCCTGAGAATTTCCCTCAGTGCTTATGGAAACTAAATCTTTTCTAATGTAGCCTCAGCCATATTCCCTGTCTTGTCTCCCTCCTGCTCCTGACTCGTGTACTTTCTAGTCTGGATGCCCAGATTATTTCCAGAATGCATTTTCACTCACTCTGTCATCATCTACCTGATAAGCATTTCACCTTCTCACTGTTTTGAACATTTCAACTCCAAAGCTCAACTAAAATAATAACTTCTAAATGAATTTGATGTCTCTTCACTGGAAAAGATAATTAGGCCATCCTTTGTTGGCCAATAACCTTCTTTGCTCTGATGAGCATTCATGTTATTTGTCACTGTGAATATGTGCATATTTCAAGTGTTGCTCCTTCAGAAGAGGAGCAGGAATAATGTGCTACTCTTGTGTGATATTGTGCCACATCTACTGTAGAATGTACAGCCCCCAGTAAGTGTTTGTCAGGCTTATGTTGAATTATTAAGTGCAAAAACTTATTGGCAACATAGATTATTGGCTAACACCAAGAGAGTGAGAGCATTAGCAAATGAAGCAAGGTATATTGGTGCTTATTTTACTTCAACTTTACAAAGGTGTATCTGTGATTTGGACCTACTTAGCTAATGCTGTTATTTACAGTTCTGGAATTATAAAACTGGTAATATAGCCAGGAGTGGCTCTGAATATTCTTCTTTTTTTGGCGGGGGGGGGGGGAACCGGGGATTGAACTCAGGCCCTTGCGCTTGCCAGGGAAGCGCTTATTCCACTGAGCCATCTCCCTGACCCCTGAATAATTCTTTCCTGAAAATCATCTTGATACTCACTTCACTGTGCCCCTGAACTCATATTACTTTCAGTGGTTCACATTTTTTTGATCCAGTTATTTTCCATAGTGAACAACAGCCACAAGGTCAGAGATGCAGCTGCCTGGGAAAACCCAGCACTCATTTCTCATCCTTCTTACCCTTATTAACCTCCATCCCTCTCAAGTAGCTATTCATGGATGTCTTGATGAGACAATCTTGTAAGGGCACAGACAGTCTTTACGGGATGGATGGAGTCAACATGGAACCATACTGTAAAGTTTTTTCTTCTCTACTGATATTTTTCTGATTCTGTCCAGATGAGACTAGTAGCTAAGGCAAGGATTTTGGTTATAATCAATGTGTAGAGGACAGACCAAATAACAAAACTAATACTGAATGAAAAAAGCAAGGCCATAGACATCAGTCTACCTCATTTCAAAATCATCCACAAATTTAGTACAATCCAAATGGCATGGTATTGGTACATATACACATGAAGTGAGGGAAGAGAAGATAAAGCTTAGGAATAAACCCAGGCATTGACAACTAATGACAAAGATGCCAAGGACACAGAGCAGGAACAAAAAATGAGTCTTCAAGAAAAGTTGTTAGCTGCAAGCAGGGGCAAAGGCAGGGGTTTGATCCCCAGGCCTGCCATGCCTACAGCCTCCCAAGAGCTGGGATTATAGGTGTGTGCCACCATGCTCAGTCTCAATCACGTCCTGGGGTGACACTGGAATGGCAGGCCCAGGGATCAAACCCCTGGCCCTTGTACCTGCTTGCAGGGGCTTTAATCCTTTGAGATATTTGGCTGGACCAACTTTTTTATTTTTTAATTTTTTTTAACTGGGGATCAAACTCAGGACCTTATGCTTGCCAGGCAGGTACCTATGCTGCTGAGCTATATCCCACCCCCCAAAGCATTTCTTAAAAGAAGACATACAATAGATATATAAGAAAATGTTTAATATCACTGGGAAATGCAAGTCAGAACTAAAATAAAACTTACCATCATGATTGGTTGGCTATTATTTAAAAAATCAAGCACTAACAAAGGTTGAATAGGATGTAAAATACAAGGTAAACTTGCAGTGGTGCTACGAATTTAAGTATCTGTAGCTGTTTACTAAAATACATGGTATAGTATAGCAAGTCATCAAAATCTTAAAAATAGAACTGCTGCATGACCTTGCAATCCTCCTACTTGGTGTGCATCCATAATTAATAAAATCGGTCAATTGAACTGATAACTGCACTCCCATGTAGCAAGCCTCATAGAACTTAAGATGCATAAGCAATTGAACTGAATGTGTAAAGACCATAGCCACAATAGAACAATATTCAGCCATGAGGAGATGAAACCCTTTCAAATTCTATTTTATTTTTAAAGAGTAAAAACAAAAGCTAGAGCAAATAACAAGAACAAAGACAGACACAAAACAATATAAGATAGTATACAAATGATGCAGAAATTCAGAACAAAAATGGAATATTAACAGTGGTTGTTACGTTACATATTGTTGTTGTCAAATTTGTTGCTTAGACTACCATATATAGATATGGAAGATCAGTCAGTTAAACATTCACTCTTCCTTTCAATAAACCTTGATTTTTCCCTTGTCTTTTTAAATTTTAATTTATTTTGAAAAGAATATAATAGGTAAGACATTAAAAAGGATATATATTTAAAAGAGCTAGATGAAAGGCATTCAATTGCAGTTTTTATATTACACGTTGTTGTCCTCAGTGTAGTTGCTGTATTACAAATATTAGCATTTAGAGTCAAAGTAAAAAGTTTAGACATCAACTGCTACTTTAAAAAAACTGGTAGAAATTAGTACTACAATATTCTTAGCCATCCTGTATATAAACTTACATGATTTTTCCACTTCCCTTTTTCTTATCTTTTCTCCTTTCCCTCATCTCCATTATTTATTTCTTATGTTACATTTCTTTCCATTTTGCTCTATCTATTGTACCTTTCAGATTTTATTTACTCTTTCAGGTTCTTACACTAGGAAAACAATCTAATGTTTATACATGTGGGTCTGATTTATTTCACTTATAAGTATAACCTATATTTGTATCAATTTACTAAAGGCCTCAAATTTCTTTCTTTAGAGCTGAGTAATATTCCATTGTATAAAAATACCACATCTTTTGTATCTTTTGTATCCAGTCCTCAGTTGATGGGCATTTTGGTTGTTTCTGAGATTTAACTATGACAGATTGTGCTGCTATAAACATAGGTACACACATATCACTGTGGTATGTGCTCAGTTCTTTTGGAAAAATACTCAGAAGGGAATAGTTGTATTGAATGGAACTTCCAATCCTAGATTTTTTTAAGAGTCTTCAAACTGATTTCCATAGTGGTTTCACTAGCTTACATTCCCACCATCAGTGGAGAAAGGTTCCTTTTCCTCCTACAACCCCTCCAGCATTTGCTGTTTTTGATTGCTTTATGATAGTCATTCTTTCTAAAGTGATATTTCAGGTGTGTGACTTCAATTTTCTTCTGTGCTGCTGTCTCCTGGATTTGTTCTGGGTGGACTTGGGATCTGAGATTGCATCTTACTCCATCTTGTCATTTTCTATTTCAGAAAGAATTCTTTATTTTGATTTCTGTGGTACTTTTTGTGAAATTTTGATAGTAGGTGGGTATATATTTGCAATCAGAGCCTCTACATAAAAAAATATGTTCTTCTGGTATCTCTTCTGTGTGTAAGAAATTCTTGGTTTGTGTCTGTCCCAAGATCTTGCCTTTTTTCTGTTGACTGAGAGTGAGACATTGGCTCCTGCTTGGCACTCTCCTCCATCCTTTGGTGTAGTGCTTTGGTGAGGTTATTACCCCAGCACTTCCTGATATTGTTACCCAAGGGAGAATATGCAGTGTGGTATCCTGATATGATAGTCTACTTATAGTAGTATTCTATTTTTAGTAGTACAGTTAGCAATATTAATAGTAACTAGTGAAATTTAGGAATTAACAAACTTTTGTAACTAATGATTTTGTACCTTAGGCCATAGGAGCAAACACTATAGCTATATAGCAAAACAGGTCATAAATTGGGAATTTGTATGTAAAGTAGTTCCCCTGAGTTCTGTCTACATGCCCCCCCATGTACCTGGAATCCTCAGGGAAGACCAGCTCACTTGAGTTCCCTCCTGAAGCCTCAGCACCTCAGCTTTGGATTCCCTTTGGGCAACCCTTCATCTGGCCCCTCCTGCTAGTTGGTACTGTGAAGAGTCTGTAAAATTCTACTACAAAGTCAGAGTAACAAAAACAACATGGTACTGGAACAAAAATAGATACATTAGACCAACAGACTAGATAGAGATATGGAAGCAAGCCTACATGATTACAGCTACCTGATTCGGAAAGGGGCCAAAAGTACAGGTAGAGGAAAGACAATCTTCTGACAAATGGTGTTGGGAAACTAAGTCCACATACAGGAAACACAATAGTTCCCCATCTCTCACCCTTTAAACAAATTCAACTAAAAATAAATTTAAAAACCTGGTAAATTGGACACTAGTGAAAGAAAGCAGGGGAAATACTGGAAGCCAAGGAATAGGCAAAACTTTCCTGAATAGGATTCTAAAATCCTAGAAATTAATAATGAGAGTTAATAAATGGGAGTGTGTAAAAGTAATAATCTTTTACAACTTAACCCAAATATGAAGGGAACAATTAATTCACTGGCAATTGCTTTTTCCTCATGAAAAACAACAGCTTCCATATTTTTGCTATCAGTACTTCTACTGGTAATACAA
>NW_004524585.1:14203344-14205844 GCF_000260255.1 Octodon degus | reverse complement strand
ACATATCAAAACATCATATTCACAAGATTATATACAATTTTATTTGTCAATTAATTAGACATAGAAGAATAAAGGAGTTAGGGGAAGATGGTAAAAGGGCTGCTACAGAGATGAAAAAGAAAGAAAACAGTGAGAGACAGGCCTGCCTAACAAGGCAGAAATAGCAAGATTTAGAGAGATGGTCTCCCAAGGAAGTATTCTTATTGCTTTATTAATAATAGTCATCAAAATGTATGATATGAGGATAGAAGCAATAAATATATACTTTTATCACACAATACTGTCTTAGTACTTGGTATTTTAACTAATATAACCTTTGCCAAACCTTATGAAGCAATAAAGTGATACAACACTTGATGAATGGGCATGAATACATTCCAATAAAACTTTATTTAAAGAGATAGTCAGTGGACTACAGCTTGCTGAATGTTGATTTAAAACCATAGGTGTAAAAACCAGTAGCCAGAAGAGTATGATGTGTGTCTTTCCTATTTATTTTGCTTCTCTTAAACTGTGCCCTGGTGAATAAAGACATACGAGTCAGAATTGAATTCAAAGTGGAATTTCTATGGTTGAACATTTGAAAGACTCTAATTTGAGTGACAGTCAGTGTATATGCTGGAAATAAATATAAAGATAAAAAAGAATGACTTAAATTCCAAGGGGAAATAATGCTGAGCAGATAAGGAAGCAACTTCCCTCCTTGAAGGCAGAGTCTTGTATCCCAACTGTGAGCTGTAGAGGTCACAGGAGATGCATAGCAATGGTCTCAAAGTATAAGGACAGAAGAGTTGACGCCATGGTTCTCCTCAGGAGAACAAATTAGAGGTTGTTGAGGAGGCTTCCAGGGATAGCTGCAACTCAATCCTATTACATTTTAGGAATAAAAAGGATGGAGGCCAAGAAAATTTATGGAGCTCGGTATTTGGTAAAACGTGAACCTAGGATAACTTACTTGTCTGGGGAAGTGCAATCCATATTGTAGGCATATCGGTTTCTATTTTTGTGTTTGATCTTTATCTCATTTTCAAATATGTTCCTATCACTAGGTGCAATGATGAATACCTCTAGTCTCAGAATTTAGGAGGCTGAAGCAGAAGGATTGCTTGAAACCAAGATTTTAAGGTAAGTTTACAGAACATTGTGAGACTCCTATAGCTAAAACACTAAACCAAAAAGAAAAATAAAGTTTTCTTAAGATTGTTTAAAATAGATTCCTTAAAAAAACTTGCAAGTTTCACTTTCCTTAGGCATACCTTCCCTGGCCTTCTCTCTGATAGCTCCTGTTGCCTGGTCTGAGCCCCTCATGTTTATAGCATAGATTACTGTACAGATTCTTGTCTACTCTTAGTGAGTTTACCTGTATCCTTTAATATAATCAATCTAACATGGGAAACTTCATCATGTTATTTCTGGATTCAATATCCATCAGTGACTACCAACTATATGCAGGAAAAAAGTTCTTAAATGGAAGAGAGGTCCTTCACTACTTTTCTTGTCTTCTCCATGACCACTTTTGCAGTCCTTTGAATGTTACACTTGAGTAGCATTAAATGGTTGGTAGTTTCCTACCATGCCAAGCTACTTGCCACCTTTGTGCTTTCTGTCATGCCAAAAATCTTCATTTATCCACCACCTTGCCTTACTACATCCATTTTTTAAAAAAAAACTCATTATTAACCTCATTGAAAATCAATAATAATTAAATAGCAAATTAAAATTGTAGACAAATATAGAAATGTGAAAGATATAAGATGTAGACAGGGTGAATTTTAGAAAAACATTTCTGAAACGTATACATAACATGAGATTAATAATAGGTTGCACATTGTAAAAGAAATTATTTACAAACTTAAGTGAATATAACAATAAAAAGTGTCTCCCCAGTTCTGCAAAAAAAAAGTGTTTAAAATAAATATGAAGTTTCTGACATTGCCAGTTAAGCAGAAGACCCAATACTATTATGGACTACTGGACTCTTTTAGAATATTTTGCTGAGTTTACACACCCATAATATTCAAATAATGGAATTAACAAAAAAAGGGTATACAGATGAATGTCCATTTTGTATCTGTGTACTGAAAGTGGTTGGGGTAGATATATAGTTACATTCTCTTCATGAATAGAATGATTTGTTCTAATGGTGTTTGTAAATAGGATATCAAGTCTGCATCTTGTACAGCAATTAACCACTAAGAAGAATGTATGCAGTGTGTTAATTATTGAAACTGTTCTACTGATTTGATTTGAAACTGTCTCATTGCTATTTGTTTCTCTATAAAATTATGGCAAAAAAATAACAATATGTAATTCTGCCTAAAAATAAATAAATAAATAAATAAATAAGAAGAAGAAACAGTTTATAGATCAGTCATATAATAGTTCACTCTGTGCCAAAAATCAAGAAACTTATATTTATATAGAGTTCTCAAAGTAGAAGGGGATAAGCAATAAATATTTAAAGATTTACAATTTCTGAATTTAGTTAAAATTACCGCAC
>NW_004524585.1:14196303-14203244 GCF_000260255.1 Octodon degus | reverse complement strand
ATAAGATTGATACTGTTTTGTGGTAATCTATGACCTTTCAAATCTGTTCACATAATATGTTAGACAAAAGAAAAATGAACTTTTTACACAAGAAATATAAATAAAATCATACCAAGATACACAAAAATGAAATTTTCCAAAACTAATTATGAAGAAATAAATCATTAAAGCATATACACGGAAAAAATATTCACTATGGAAGAACAAAATTACATAGGGCTTATTCCACATTAGGAAAAAAAAGAGCAAGCAGATAAGAAACTAGACTTATTTATTGAAAGGACTGAAAAAGAAAAGCTCTCTCCTCACTGAATTTTATGGCAAACATAACTTTGAAAGTTAAAAGTAAAATATTTTCCAGTTTTACAAACTCAAAATATTCTAATACCTCCAGATGTAGCATATAGAAAATAACAAAGACCATAATCCAGAAGGCAAGAGAAGTCACTGGATGGTCCTGGATAAAGAATAAAGAACTCTCAAAATGGTAGTTATGCAGGATTATGAAAAATATATCAGATGAAATGATTCAAAATATCATTGATTTCCATAAAACAGTATCAAACTTATGTCAGGGTATATGCATATTTTTTCATATATATATTTGCATGTATGTGTAAAAGACAATAAAACTAATATAAAGTCAATGGAAAATAGAAATAACTTTTTAAAGTTTCTAATACTAGGAGAATATATCATACCATGTCTTATAAGTAGATTGTAAGTCAAAGAAAGAGTATAAATCATAAAATAAAAATTAAAATTAAACAATATTCAAGAATTAAATATTAATTAAAATTTAAATTAAATATTTTAAAATAGAATTCAAAAATTAAAATTAAATTGTGAGTGCAACTAAGAGGCAAGAATATAATATATCATATGTAAGAATCTGTGATCAATTAAGAGTACTCACACAGTATTTGACTAGGTTAATATATTCAAAAATACCAACTAAGAAAAAGTTTTCATGATGGTAAAGAATTACGAAAGATAAAACATAACATAAATATTGAAATTGCAAATATATGGCCAGCACTTCTAACAGATTGGGAATAGAATATCGTACAAAGTTCTAGTGTGGTGGACGTGGACAGTGTCCATGATGCTTACTGGTGGAGAGGTGTCACTTGTGGGACTGAGCCATTGCTATTTCCTTGCTATCTACCCTGTAGACCTGGATGGAATCATGACCCATAGGGTGCAGGAGAAGTCCATTTGTAGAGTATGTTGATGGAAATATTTTGCTGCTGTGTACAAAAGAAAAATTGAAAGACTGCTGTTGTATACCTCTTTTTCTCCTGTGCTTAATAGTTTGCCCTATTTGGTGGGTTCTTTCCATTCTCATTCATGGAGTTGTGGTCATTTTGATCCCTCTATAGAATATCTTTTAGTAGTCTATGTAGGCTTGGCTTTGTTATCATGAAATTCTTTAGTTGTTCATTGTCATAGAAGTATTTCATTTCTCTATTAAAATTGAAAGAGAGTTTTTCAGGGTATATCAGTCTGGGTTGGAATTTGTTTTCTTGCAAGACTTGAAGTACTTTGCAAAAGAGAAAACTGCCATTATTCTGATGGATTTTTCCTTTAAATATGATGTTTCTTTCCTCCAGGGGCTTTTCATATACTGTTCCTGTGCTAAATTTCTTGCATCTTGATTATTACACATCTGGGTGAGTTTTTAATTGGGTTGATGTTATTTGAAGTTCTAAATGCTTTGGTTACCTGAATGTCAGATTGTTTTCCCATATTTGGGAAGTTTTCTGTTATTACTTCTGCCTATATTCTTTTCATATCATTTGTATGTCTTTCTCACCGATGCCTATTAGCCTTACATTTTTCATCTTTGCATTATCTTGAAGATGGTAAATTATTTTTTCATGCATTCTTGTTGTAGTCAAGAGATCTTTTCTTACATTTTCACTAGCTGCAATGGTATCTTCAAAGTCTGAAAGTCTAGCTTAACTTTAATTCAAATGGCTTTGGAAGCTTGTGATTGTTTTAATTTCCTGTATATCACTTTGAATCTGTTTCATGATTTTTTTTTTTTTTTGCAATACTGGAGATTGAATTTAGGACCTTGCCCTTGCCAGGAAAGTGCTTATTCTACTGAGCTACCTCCCTGGTCCTGCTTCATGTATTCTATTTCTTTCCTATATTGCTTACTCAAGGATTCCGTCATTTTTATATTCTCCTATATTTTTTATCAATGTCTTTTTAAGAAGTATTTAGTAATTATTTAATTATAACTATCATTTCTTTTCTAACTTCAGAAATTATTTCTGATTTAATTTCCTCTATACCTTCCTACAGTTGTTCTTTTACTTCGGATTCTATTATTTTAGAAATTCCAGGTATGTGCTTTCCAATTTCTTCTATGCTATTGTCTCCTGTACTTCTTCTGGATGGACTTGGGGCTTGATAATGCATTTTGCTCCTTCTCTTTGTCATTTTGTATAGCACTTCCTCCTGACCTTTGGTGTAGAGCTTCCTTAGAGTTATTACCTTAGCACCAGGTCTGGCTCTACCAAGTGCAAACTTGTCCAGGTGGGTGTGGCTTGGGCTGCTGTGCTCCACTTCTTCCTTCTACAGCCCTTGCAAGTGAACCTGTGTGCCACTCTGGCAAGATGTTCTACTCATGAATCAGCTGGGTGGGTCTTGATTCTAACCTCTCTGCAGTGAGTTCTGCCTCAGGGTTCTACACCTGGCCTGTATGATGGAGGAAGTTCCACACACAGGACTGGCATAGGTGCTGGCTGGAATGAGGATCTGGAAGATGGATAGGCAGTTGCACTCACATGTGGGACTTGCACAGGCTGGAGTAAGGATCCGGCAGGCCCTGAGGTGTCCCACTCACACCACTACATGATCTTTTAAGAATCAGATTTTACACTTCTACCACTGTGTCTGCACATTTCTCTCGCTGTGTTAATAAAACATTATTTCCTGTCAGGTGTTGTGGCATACAGCTGAAATCCCAGCAATAAAAGAGCTGAGCCAGTAGGATTGTGGCAAGTTGGAGGCCAACATGGGCTACAAAGTGAGACCTCCTTTCTCTCTCTCAAAAAAACCCACATTATTTCCTTATTTTCTACTCCTGTAGAGTGTGAATAGGGTCAGTACACATATTTGTACATATTAGATGCACTTTAAATCATTTTCCAATGAATAAAAGTATATGATGCTTAGAGATAAAGTTCAAAGTGGAAAAAAGGGTAAAATAAAAAATTTGAGCATAGAGAAAAGAACACAATTTATATGCCAATTACCTTCAAACAAAAATGAGTTAAACTAAAGATGTAAAAGATCTATTTGATGAAAATTACAATACTCTGAAAAAAAAGATCATAGAGGATTTCAGAAAATGGGAAGATATTCCCTGCTCTTGGACAGGAAGAACCAACGTTGTGAAGATGGCCAAACTCCCAAAATTATTATACAGATTTAATGAACTTCCTATCAAAATACCACCAACATATCTCATAGACCTAGAGAAATCATTCCTAAAATTTATTTGGAACCAGAAAAGACCTAGAATAGCAAAAGCAATCCTGGACAACAAAGACAAGGTAAGAGGCATTACAATTCCTGACTTAAAATCATACTACAAAACTACTGTGATAAAATCATCATAGTATTGGCAAAAAATAGACCTGAGGATCAATGGAATAGATTAAAACATGCAGAAACCACTACAAACACACTGAGACAACTTATCTTCAATGAAGTGGCCAAACATGCTTACTTGAAGAAAGATAGCCTCTTTAACAAATGGTGCTGGAAAAACAAGCTATCTACATGCTGAAAACTAAAACTTGACTCAGGTCTATCAACATGCACTAAACTAAAGTCAAAATGGGTTAAACATCTAAACATTAAAACAGAAACACTAAATCTCCTGGAGGTGAAAGTAGGAGGAACTCTTGAAGACAGAGGGGTAGGCAGAGTTCATGAACAAAAATCAAACTGCATGGGTAATACTTGAAAGAATTAACAACTGAGACCTCTTATTATTGAGAAGTTTTGCATGTCAAAAGAAATTACCAACAAAGTGAAAAGACAACCCACAAGTTGGGAAAAAATCTTAACTAATAAGCACTCAGACAAAGTTCTGCTCTTTGGAATTTATAAAGAACTAAAAAACATTAAGGCCCCAAAATTTAAAGACCCAAACCAGAAATGGGCATCCAAGATGATCACATACTTCTCAGAGGAAGAAATTCTAGAAGCTAATAAATACACGAAAGAATGCTCCACATCAAACCATCTGTGAAATGGAAATTAAAACAACACTGAGATACCATCTCACCCCAGAAAGAATAGCTACCATAAAGAAATCAACCAACAACAAATGTTGGAGAGGCTGTGAGGAAAAAGGAACCCTTCTCCACTGCTGATGGAATGTAGACTGGTGCAACCATTATGGAAATCAGTGTGGAGACTCCTTAAAATATTAGGACTGGAAATCCCATTCAAACCAGCTATCCCCCTACTAGGAATTTTCCCAGAGGAACTGAAAATATCATATCATAGTGATGTGTACCTATGTTTATAGCAGCACAATTTGTGATAGCCAAATCTTAAAAACAACCAAGATGCCCGTCACCTGAGAAATGGATGAAAAAGATGTGATAGTTTTATACAATGGAGTAATACTCAGCTATAAAGAGTAATAAACTCGAAGCCTTCATATACAAGTGGATGCCACTTGAAGATATACGCATAAGTGAAATAAACTAGACCCACATGTGTGAATATTGTTTATTTTTATTTTTGTTTTATTTTTTTGGCAGAACTGGGAATTGAACTCAGGCTCTTGCGCTTGCCAGGGAAGCACTTATTCCACTGAGCCATCTCCCCGGCCCCGCATGTATGAATATTGTATAGTCTTCCTAGTGTAACAACTTAAAAGAAGAAATAAAAATTGAGAGATATAATACAACTAACTGGAAAGGCAAAAACTTAAGGATTAAACAACTAAAAGAGAGCAAGAAGAAAAGGTAGAAAACATGGCAGGGGCAAAACCATACATTTATATGTACAAGGTGGTTAAGGCAATGGTCCTGAGAATCTCCACCAGGTTTTTGAAACTAGCAGTTAATTGGTAGGATTATCACCCTAACTATATATGTTGATTCCTGTGAACTAAGCAACTGCACTGAAGATAGCAATAAGTAATACTAGGGCCATACTTGAAATGGCTGTCATTCTGATCTTCTAAATGCTTACTGCTTCTAATGTCATATCAATTATTGCTATACCCTTTCAATTAAATTTTTAAAAAGGTAATAAAAGAAAACAAGAAAATAATGTCATAGGACTGTCCTGCTACAATGTTGTATATAGTTAGATTTCTAAATTTCTGTGTAAAAATGTGTAATTATTTATTTTTATTTTTTTCACCTTCTATAGGGATTTAAAGTTTAGCATATCAATGATTGTTGGAAAATAGCTGTTCCATGTTATGTCTAAGGCATTTGATATTCAGACAGATAGTGATGTTAAGCTCACCTGCCTATGTTACAGGGTAATAACATCATTAAGCTTCTTTCTGGAAGGTTAACAAGATAAGTTTGCAGACCAAAAAATTATTAAAAAAACTAGGGCTACAAGGATAGCCAACATTCTGGCCCTAGCCCTTCAAGGTTGATGAGGATTCAGGACATAGGAGAACCTGTACTGTAACATCTTGTAACTCAGTTTTGTCCCACATTTCTGTTCAAGGAGATTATGGGGCCACAGATGAAAGTGACTGACTATGTATAGTATGCCTAAACAGAGCCACCTAGAGAGAAAACATTCTCTTTGACTTTCACAGAGAGCAAATTGGTCAAGCAAAGGCCATGACTCATCTAGATGGCTGACATTGACAAAAGATCTACAAACTGCTGTACAGGGTTTCAGGGTAAATCCTGAAGGGATTTTATTGACCTTGCTAGATACAAAATTATATTTTTTGTTATAGAGGTCTATCTTTATCTGGGTCTTAACCATCCAGCAGAAAAGTATAAAAAAGAAGTACAAAAAGTAAAGCCATATTAATATGCTGAGTTATAAAAGGTTGAAGTCAACAACTTCTGACATTGCAGGTCTTATGGATAACCAACTACTATTATGTACTACTGGACTACATTGTATCATTTTGCTTAATTCACACACCTACAATATTTGGAGGCCAATGGAATATCCATCTCTGACAAAACTAAACAAAATGGGGATATAAATGAAGGACCATTTTGTTGTGGAAAAAAATATATTTACAAAAATTAGTTAGGACAGATATACAGCTACTTTCTCTTAGTTCAATGAGAAAAAAGATTTGTACTAATAGTGTTTAGACAAGATATCATGTCTTCATCTTGTACTATGAATAACTTTTACTATGAAGACAATATGCAATGTATTAATTATTGTAACTGTCCTACTAACCTGTTTTGAAACTGTCTCATTGCTATTTATCAATACAATTAATTATAAATGAGTTAAAATAAAAACAAATGCATGATAAATGGTTAAAAGATTAGCAATTCCACTTGACTAGTTTATAATTATTTTGGGGAAAAACTGTGTGCGATCTAAGGAGATTCACATTCCTGTGACCCCTCAGCACCAAGATTGCTTATAGAAATATACACCTAGTTTTTTCCCCTGTCAAAATCTATGGTCTTAACTTTCTGTGATGGTTTCTGCCTCTGGATTTATATATATTTACAATAACTTGTTTGGGAGACCCAGTAATAGCCCAGGTCCGGTGAGTGTGCGGAGAGTTTCCTGCTACCCTGCGCCGGCGGGACCAGTCCCAGCCCAGGTGCAGCGTGGGCTGGACCCTCTCCCAGCCCCTCGGGCCGCCCCCCACCACTCTGCAGTGCCTCCCCCAACCCGCCCACCAAGTAGGATTTTCTGCCGAGTTCCGGGAGCCCCCAGACCCAGTCCTAGCCCAG
>NW_004524585.1:14120531-14196203 GCF_000260255.1 Octodon degus | reverse complement strand
AAAAAAAATAATAATTTTGTATTTTTACAAATTGGGAAAGATCAAGAGAAGCATGACATTTTGTGCCATGTAAAAGTTACATTAATTGTAATTTCTATGCCCATAAATACAGCTTATTGAAATGCAGTCACTCTCCTTTGTTTACATTGGCCATGTGGCTTTCAGTGTACTCTCTCTAGAACTCTGCAGAAAAGCTTGGCTAACTTGGTGTAGCACATTTCATCCATAGCCTCATGGCACCACCTAATTCATTTGCAGAATTGCTGTGAGAATTAATGAAATTTTAGCTGAGCAAACTGGAAGGTTCCATAACATGCAGGTATCTCCATGGTCTGTGTACCATCTTTCTCAATACCATCCCTACAAAGAAGGGAGCAACTTGAAGGAATATCTTATAGGATAAGCAGAATTATGTAAGTTACACATAACTAAAGTTAACAAAAGGAGGCAGGAGGGGCATGCAGAAATAAATTCCTCTCTTGTGCAGCAGGTGTCTCCATGGTGAGGCCTCAGCTCCATATGTCTGCAAACCTGGGGATATGCAGCCCTGCCTGAGACAACCAGAGAGGAGGACCAAGTGTACCCTCAGGAATTCAGGGAACCAACCAGTTGTTAAACATCCTAGTATTAAAAAGCAAATGACATAATTTTAAAATTCGACAAATTAGATTAAAAACAATTTTTAAAAAAGCAATTAAAAGGTAATAAGTGGTCAAATGCTATCACTTTCTCATTCTTTAACTATATTTTATTATTTTTCTATGGCTTCAAGTTGTTTATGTCTGTATGGTTAAATTTCTATACAGCATTGTGCTACCATGACTTTCCTCCTGGTTCTGGGTCAACAGTGTCATAATTGGTGCCTTGAAATTCATCCTGGTAGGAGCATCCTTACCTTGATGATTGACAAACTACAAATCAGGAATTCTTCCCACAACACAACTGGTTGTTAAATACTTGCAGCACATTTCAAGGTTCAGGGCTTCCTTTTATAGGAGATTCATAAGGGCAAAAGATGGTATAATAGTTCTTCCATTGCTGAGACAAAATGCTCAACACCCACACTTTAAAGGGCAGGACTATTTGGCTCACAGTTTCTAGTGCATTCAGCCCATGGTGGATGGGCTCCAAGGCAGAACCAACATGGTGGAAGGACATGGCAAAAAACAGCTGTTCACCTCATGGCCGCCAGAAAGAAGAGAGAGAAGGAAGGGGCCAGAGGCAGGAATACATCCTTTCTGGTTGTCCTTCAATGACCCACCTCTGTGGATCAAGTCCCTTCTGATAGCACCTTCAGCTGTAATCATCAATGGAGTAGCCCATGATGCCTGCCCTATGTCCACTGTCATTCTTCACTCACTAGTCTGCTATACATGATGTCTTTGTTCTAAAATGAGAGGACTTTGCGTCTTGACTCTTGTACTTCTTCAAGAGCAGAGAAACACAAAAAGGCACACGTAGCCTTTTCTGCAAGAGACAACTCTGTGATCACACAAGGTAATTTTAGGTCATCACTTCCACTCGGAACTCTTGGAAAGTCATCAGCGCCCTCCAATCTAATCACCTTCCCAGAGCCCCACCTCTGAATACTGCAGACCTGTGGTAAACATCCGAGTTCCAAACCAAAGGAGCAGGCAAGTAAGTGAAGAATGACAGAGGGCCGAGGCCAGTTATCATGAGATAGGGAAAAGGCAGAATGTCAGGGCCACTTTTGTCCCCAAAAGCTTTTGAATCAGAATGGAATATTTGGAAACTAAGGCTCCAGTAAATTTCCTGGCAAGTTCCCAGAGCCTTGTGCCTATAGACATTCCTGTGACCCACATTTTTGGTAACACCCACCAGATGCTGAGGTCTGGAAGAGCCTGGGTGCATAAGGCTGGGGACACCAAGTCACAGAGAGATGAATGGCTTGCCCAGAGTCAAGCAGTGACTTGGAGCCAGATCTAGCATCCTGACCCCCTTTCCCAGTCTAGCTCTTTTCAGGACACTGACACTGTTTCATCAAACCCCTGCTGGTAGAGGAAACAGACATGGGGTTGGCCTTAATTGCTGCTGTCTTTCTATCAGCAAGAACGTGCAACAGACATTGGGAGGCTTCATCTTTCCAGGAGACATTGAGTACCCAGGTCCTCATCAGGCCTCATCCTTCCAGCCTCCAGTCATCTCTCTGGGCTTCTTTGCCTAACATAGCCTCATTAAGTGCAAAGGAAATGTATAGCACATGGAGGGTTTGACATATGGGCGGGGTGACAGATGATAGCTTTGGGAAGCTCCAGCTCGCTGTCTTGCAGACAAGCTGTCAAAGGTTGTCTTCGCTCTTCACTGAGAGGACTTTGCCCCATGACTTTTTGTAGTCCTTTAGGAGCAGAGCAACTCAGAAGGTGAATGCAAGGAGAGATGAGGTTGCCTTCTGGGAGAGGCCAGCTCTGCAGGTGAAATGAGTTTAAGCTATTTGGTACCATGTAAAAGTGGGGCCTTGCAAGAAACCCAGAGACCATGATAGCTAGAACCTCATTTCACAGATGAGGAAACTGAGGCTAGAGACAAAAAACGTTGAGAGCCAAGTGACACTGCTAGTGAGTAATTAATAGTGTTGGATTCAAACACAGGTGTGGTATTGTGATATAATAAAAAAAAATTTGAGTGTACTTAGTCTCTATCCCTGGCTCTTAGTACATAGTCCCCAAAGCCATTAGTTTTACTAGCATGTGATAAAGATTAGTTTTTGTATGCTAATGAGATGACTAGTGGCTGGGAGCCCCCAGATAGTTTCAGAGTGGGGACTGGTCACCATGGTGACCAAGTCATGATTAGGTTGGACCTTTCAGCCACATTCCCCAATGTCTGGGAAGAAGAGTGGAACTGAAGGTTGAGTTGCTCACCACTGGCTGATGATATAATCGATCTTGCTTATGTAATGAAGCCTCCATAAAAATCTCCAAAAGACTGGATTCAAAGAGCTTCTTCATAGTGGAACATGTGGAGGTGGGGTTCCTAGACAGGGCATGGAAACCCTGTACCCCCTTCTCACATACTTTGTCTGATATATTTCTCTACCCAAATCTTATAACATCTTCCTGACTAGCTCCGTGTGTGGGACATGATACTCTTAATATAACACCCTATGTAATAGACTGATCAATGTGAGTAAAATATTTACTCTGTGTTCTATGAGCCAGTGGGAACCCACCAACTTACAGGAAGTGGGTCAGAAGCACAGGCTATAACCTGGGGCTGAACCTACTACCAGAAGTGGGGGACAACTGGTAAGACTGAGCTCTCAACATGCTGGATCTGACACTATGTCCAGGTAAATTATAGGACACCCAGTTGGTGTCTGCTGGAGAATTATTTGGTGCACTAGTGGGATTCATGGAGAAAACCCTGCACATCTGATAACAGAAGTGTGCTGAGAAGAAAAACTACTTTCTATTCAGACTAGATCTCGGTAATTTTTTTTTCTCAGAACAGAGTTGAAGCTTAGTCTCTTGACTTCAGATACAATTTGAAATTTTTAGAGCTGTTACTTCTTTTAAAGAATGAATATATATATATATATATATATATATATATATATATATATATATATATATTTCTGGAAATATCCTGAACACTATGAAATTAATTCAATAAACACAGTTTCTGCCATTTGCAGTCTGGCTTACAGTTTAAAATTGAGAAACAGACATAGACAACAAAGGGAGTATAGGCTTAGACAGTGGGTAGATGGGCTGAATTTGCATCTGTGACTTCCCCCACTTTTGAGAGTGAGGCAGGCATGAATCTGGGGAGATTCATGTTCAAATCCTGTCTCTGCTATTTGTCAGCTGTGAGACCTTGGGCAACCACTCAGCCTCTCAGAACTGCAAACTCCCTATCAATTGCAGATAATGATATTGAGGATTGCTGTAAGAATGTTTTTCAGTACTGGGGATTGAACTCAAGACTGTAAGGATTGAAGAGAATATAGCACCTGGGCTATAACAAATGCTTAAATATTGGTGAAGCATCATGTTGTCTTAGGAATAGACAGGGCAAGGTGCAGGAGTGGCAAGGGCCCAAGCATGGAACTGGGAAGAGAATTATGTACCTGCCTGTTTTGGGCCATAACAATAGCAAAAGCTCCTCATGCTAGCATTCTTTTTTATAATTTATAGGTTGTTCTGAAAGACAAAGCAGTGTCAGATCTATTTCACAGGTTCACATGCATTCATATTTATTCAGTTTAGATTTATTGTTCCAGGCACATTCTAGCCGATCAGGCTATAGTGATTATATTAGTCTGCTTTGCTTTAATATAACAAAATACCTGGGGCAGGCTGATTTAATAAAGAAAAGAGGTTTATTAAACTCACAGTTCTGGAGATTCAAGGGCGTGGTGTGGGAAATGGCTTGACTCTGGTGGGTGTTAGCACAATGGCAGGAGCATGTATGGGAGGAGACCAAGAGGGTTTTCATTGCAACTCACTTTCCTGACAGCTCCGGGGTTCTGCAAGGACTTCAATCACTCAGGCAGTGCCTAAGGACCTCCATTAAAACTCCAGCTATTAAAGTCCTACCATCTCCCAACATCACCACAGTAGGGACTGAGCTGCCATCACAGGAGCCCTCAGGGGACAAACCACATTCATGCCAGGGCCACAACGCACAACCAAAGGCTGGCAGATGATGCAAAATCCTGGGCTCTGTTGGACTCTGGGTTCCCTAAACTGGCTGCTTTCAGCTCTCACTCTTCTTCTAATTTAGGGATGGTGCAGAACACCCAAAGGGTCCAGAATTGGAGGCAAAGAAAAGCAATAGTTAGAGGACTGCTGTGTGCTGACTCATTCTGAGGCTCTCTGCAGTACTGGGGCAGGGGAGGGTCACCTACGGAGGCCTCTTTCCTTGAAGTCCATCCCAGGCTTGGTGAGCACCCACACTGGGCCCGTGGAGGCTCAGTCCACAGGACAATTGCTTCTGGGCTGCTGCTCTGGGCTCTGTGCCAGGCAGACGTTGGCATTCACCCAGTCGGAGCCACAGTGCAACAAATGAAAGGACAGGTGCTGCATGTCAATGACAAGACAGGAACAGAAAACACTCAGTTCTGCTGGTCCATGGGGCCCCAGCGTGGCTGCTGGGACCCTGCCCAGGAGAGCACGGCTATGAAAGTGTGCACCTGGGGAGCCTGGGCAGAAACTAAGTGGCCTCACCTGCCCAGCCACAATAGAAGAAGCATGTATGTTGGGCAAACGTGTCTAGAGTGTGAATCTATGAGCACGTTTGTGGCATGGGTGCTGGAGTGTGTGCTGCGTGTTGTGGGAATGGTGGGTGGGTGTGAATGTGTATGTGAGCTGTATGCATCCAAGATGTAAACAGAAAGCAGAGAGGCTGATGCTGTGAGCCACAGACAGAAACTTCACAGACGAATTCACTCCATGTGAACCCGTGTGCACTGCCCATACGTGTAACTGGTATGTAGGTCTAAGCTAGTGTTTTGTGTGTGTAAAAAGCTGTATGAGTAGAAGTGTTGAGAACATGCACTTGTATATATGAGTATTGAGGGTTGTTAGGGCCTGAATGCCGATGTCTTCCCCAAATTCACATGTATGGACCTGACCCTAAATATGAAACTATTGAGGGGAGTTTCTAAGGATAGAACTAGTGTCCTTATAAAAAGACAGAGGCCTTGCCACTCCTGCCATGTGAGGACAAAGCAGGAAGGGGCCGTCATTGAAACAGGCCTGACCAGATACTGAATCTGTGGGGGGCCTTGATCCAAGACTTCCCAGATTCCAGAGCTATCAGAAATAAATTCCTGCTCTTTATGAAGTTCCTGTGGTACCCTATACAGCAGGCTGATGAACAAAATCAGGTGCATTCTGTACATACCTGTGCCTGTGTTTTGGCCAGGACTGGGGACAGGACTGTAGAGCAGGACAGTGACAGAGTCTTGTGTCCAATAAGCTCAGGATCCTTTCACCCATGATCTGTTGTAATGTATTTATGCTGAGTGAAACCCTAAAGATGTAAATCAAAAAAGGCTTCAATTGCTATCTTAGTCCCTTTTCTGTTACTGAAACAAAATACATGAGGCTGAAATTTTCATAAAGAGACTTAGTAGCTCACAGTTTTGGAGCCTGAGGTCCCAAGATCTGGTGGCCCCAACTGGTTGGATTCAAGTTAGGGTCTTCATGATAGAAGTATATGCAAGAGAGGGGGCTTTTGAGCCAACACATGGAAAGAAAGGAAATAAGAGGCCAGGGAGGGGACAGACTCTTTCCAAAGAACCTACTTTCCAGGGAATGGATCCATGGGTGCAGGACCTAAGTTACCCTCAAGTCCAGCCTTAGTCCCTCAGTAAAATGGTCCTAACCCACTATACCACAACATTAAAGACCAGGCCCCTAGTACAGGAACCTGTAGGAGACAAACCTTATCAGGCCATAGCAGACCCCTTCATGATATCACTAGCTACTCAAACCTAAGCCCCCAGACACTCTTCCATTCTTGGCCCTACCACCAGGAGGAACCCTTGACCCACAGAGCTGGACAATGCAGTAGACTGTCATAGCTTTCTCTGATTCTGAACTTCAATGAAATGGGCCCGAAGCTGGGGCTGACCAGTTCACGCCAACTCTCCTCTGCTGACATCTGTGATGTGGACAAAGAGCAGACAATTCCCCCACCACCCTGATGTCTCCTGAAAGCTGCTTACTCTATTAGGACCCCCTCTGCTATGGGGCTGCTGTTCCTTCTTGGCTCATTTCTCTTTGCTTTTGTCTAATGAGGTGCAGGAATTGTCAAAACTGACAATAGAATTACCTGGGGCTCTAGATTCTGTCAATTTCCATTAGGAGCCCAGGGAGAGAAACATCGAAGCACAAGGACACCTTGGCACTGACACCGCAACCAACTTCACTGTGAGAGCAAACAAAACAACCTTCCCCCAGACGCTCACCCGGGGACGATGAGTCAAACTGGCTTCAGGACCAGGCTGCAGGAACCCCTCACCTGCTGTCCTAAGGAGCCAGAGCCCCTGAGGGTGGCGGGCCTCATGCCAGCAGCATCAGCATCAGCTGGGATCTGCCCAAGCAAGGTTCAAGTCCTCTCCCTATTTGAATGACCTATGAAAGCTCCAAGGTCTCCCTCAGATTGCTACAGTTTCCTGGGTGACTTGTGCCCTCCTGACCCCTCTGGTTTTGAGTTGTTGGTGAATTTGTTGGTACATGGACCATCTCTCTGAGTTCCCTGCCCTCCATGTGCTTTCTTCAGATCCCACAATTTCAACCTATTGTGGAACTTCCCTTTTCACTCAAAGTTAATCTTTTCAATATGGCACCAGAACAGTTGGACAAACATACACAAAAAGTGACTCTAAACTGCAGCTAAACTCAACCTAAATTGCACCACTTGTGCAAAGATTAACTCAAAATTAATTTGGAATGGATCATCATAATAATTCTCTATAAATTGCGAGACTATACAATTTCTAGAAGGAACTACAGGAGAATATCTCTGTGACTTTGGTTACAAAAAGAGGTTTTAGATAAAATGCCAAATGCATAAACCATAAAGGAAGTAAAAAGGTAAACTAGGTATTATCAAAATTTAAAACTTTAGCAAATGACATTGCTAATAAAATACAATACAAGCTGTAGATAGGGAATAAATATTTGCAAATCACATTTTTTGACAAATACTTCTATTATGGTTTGTGTCTAGTTGTCCCCCAAAGCCTCATGTAGTCATTAGGCAGCTTCTGGAGTTTGTTATTGATACTTAATCCAGTGCTGAGATTATGGGTGTGAATGCCCTGGGCAGATACTCTGCATAGCTAGCTGCCTGAGCTGCTGCCACTCCCTTCGCTCTCTGCTCTTTGCCATCACCAGGAATGACTGCCCTCAGCCATGTGCCATTCTGACCTGGAGCCAGCTAAGTATGGACTAAAACCTCTACTGACTGTGAGCTAAATAAACCTTTCCTTCCTTTATTTTGGGTGGTGGGTATTTTGTCCCAGCAATGAGAGAAGAGTAACTGAGAGAGACAGCTTCTATCTAGAATATACAAAGTACAATCAAGCAGCATATGGTGACACATGCCTGTAATTCCAGTACACTGAGAGGCAGAAGAATCATAAGTCAGAGTCCATTCTGGGCAACTTAATGAATTAGTAAGAACCTGTCTTAAAAAATATAAAGGACTAGGCATGCAGCTCAGAGTGAAGCCCCTGGATTCACTCCTAGTACCTCAAAAATCCAAAACAAAACTTGAAGCTCAACAACAGGAAAGCAAAACCCACTGGAAAAAAAAACATAGAGCAAAGATTAGAACAGGCACATCTCCAAAAAAGGTACAAGGATGGCCACAAATGCATAAGAAAAGATACTCAAAAGCATTAGTCACTAGTGAAATATAAAATGGAAACCACAATGAAATACCACTACAAGTCAATCAGAGTATCAAAACTGTGAGTGTACTTGACACATTGAAAGTGCCAAGTGCTGGCCGGGTTGCAGACACACACACACACACACACACACACACACACACACACACACACACACACACATGCAGGGACAAAGCAAACAGTACGGTAGCCACTCTTGCAGAGCTAACCATACTCTAACATTTCATTCTACAATTCTACTCTCCTTTGATGAAGAAAAGTGAAACATGAATGGGAATGTTCAGAGCAGCTTTATCCACAATCATGCAAAAGTGGAAACAACCTAAATGTTCTTTAACTTGCAAATAGATAAACCATGGGACTTCTGTAAAATGAAATACTTAAATACGGAAATTTTTAAAAAGGAAGAAGTGGTTGACATGACAGAATGAATCAATATCAAATGCATTTTGCTAAGTGAAAGAAATCAGATGTAAAGTTCATATATTGTAGGACTTACATGACATTTATATGACATTCTGGAAAATTCTGAAAAAAACCTAACTATAAGGACAAAGAACCCTTTTGCTGTGGCGACCACAGCCATGAATATGCCCAGGCTTCAGAAGAGGCTGACCTCCAGCGTCCTCCGCTGTGGCAAAAAGAAGTTCTGGTTGGATTCCAACAAGACCAATGAAATTGCCAAAGCCAACTCCCGTCAGCAGATCCGGAAATTGATCAAAGATGGGCTGATCATCCGCAAGTCTGTGACGGTGCATTCTCGGGCGCGATGCTGGACGAACACCTTGGCTCCCTGGAAGGGCAGGCACCTGGGCATCGGTAAGCGGAAGGGTACGGCCAACATCTGATGCTGGAGAAGGTGACCTGGCTGCGCGGAACGCGGATCCTGCGCAGGCTGCTCCAGAGATATAGGGAATCTAAGAAGATCGACCGGCACATGTACCACAGCCTGTACCTGAAGGTGAAGGGGAGTGTGTTCAAAAAAAAGGAGATCCTCATGGAGCACATCCGCAAGCTGAAGGCCGAGGAGGCCCACAAAAAGCTCCTGGCTGACCAGGCCGAGGCTCGCAGATCGAAGACCAAGGAAGCATGCAAGGGCCGTGAAGAGCGCCTGCAAGCCAAGAAGGAAGAGATCATCAAGACCCTGTCCAAGGAGGAGGAGATGAGGAAGTAGCGCCCTGCGTGTAGAGAGCGGGGAGATCCCAAATAAAGGAGTTCTTATCCATTCCTGAAAAAAAAGACAGAGGAGAGTGTGGTGGCTGGGGCAGGTTGGGGTAGGAGCTGACTCTAAAGGGGACAGGAGAGGGGATTTTTAGAGTAAATGAGTTGTTTTTTCTGGATCCTGACTGCAGTGTGGGTTCATAATGTCTCACCAAAACCTATTGCACTGTACAACATAGAAAGCAAATTGCACTATATAAATGTTTAAAAACTGATCAGAGAGTTGGAAAAACTTTCCAACTTACAAACTGATAAATAAACCAAACTTTATTATAAGTAAATCATAGATAGCCAGGCATGGTGGGGCACACCTGTAAACCAGCACTCAGAAGGCTGAGGCAGGAGGATCGCTGTGAGTTCAAGGACAGCCTGAACTGCATAGTGAAACCCTGTCTCAAAAAAAAAAAAAAAAAAGAAAGAAAGAAAAAGAAAAAGAAAGAAAGAAAGAAAAAGAAAAATGAACCATAGCTGAAATAATAGCATAAATGGAAAAGAAAATAACCTAAATTACTGGAGTCTAAATTACTGGAACCTAAATTACTGGAAAACAGTTTTAAAGCAAAGGGACTACACACAGGTACCATACTTCAATCAGGAAATTTGCTTCCTGCAGGTGTATGGGTTAGCAATTCTAAAACAACTTCACCCAGGAGCATAGTAGGGTTGGAGAAACAAGTAAATCCGGCCACTTCTCCTAGCAGTTGGCATGTTGCAGAAGGTGCTACACGTGTGGGCTAGATGAATGCTGCACACTGTGCAGAGGGAACACACGGGGTTAGGTTCTTGTGAGCCCCCGTCACAATATTTTCATCAGCTAATCAAAACCTCACCTTGTTTTGTGTGCATTTTTGTTTAAAAACGCCTGACTTCCTGTATATTGCTGATTCTTTATCACCAAACCCTTTAACTTACACCTGAATGAGACTCGCACCTGAATGAGCTTCTATAATGCACATCATAGCCTTCTTCTGCTTTGAAGCTCTAGACGATTTTAGCACCATGCTTGGGGAGCATTTTAAAGCATGAAATTGCCCAAACAGACAAAAATCATGGCACTAAGTGCATTGCAAAAAAAGACACTTGTCCACATAGGAGCGCTGAAGCCAGACCATGGTGCCTTCCCTGGCCTTAGAAAAGAATGAGCACACTGGGGCATCACAATCTTTTTTAAAAATGTATGTAGTACAGGGTCTACAGGGTCTCACTACACCCCTCGGACTCTTAGTGATCCTCCTGTTTTCAACTTCCCAAGCACTGGGATTATAGGCATGCACCACCACACCCAATCTCGTTCACCATCTCAGCCTACCCCTGGGATGGGGCCAGAACAACATGGGGATTGAACCCTGGTCCCTTAGCGCTTGCCTAAGCAGGCACTTTAGTCTGCTGAGTTATCTGGCCTGCCCTTTTCACAATTTTTTTCTAATCCATCCCTAGGCACGCTGAGCCAGCCACCAAGACAAGGGATGTTGATGCACACCTGTAATCCCAGCACTGGGGAGGCTAAAAACAAGAGACTCACTATGAGTCTGAGCTGTGTAGTGAGACCCTGTAGCAAATACATTAAAAAAAAACAACTTTTTTTTGGGGGGGGGATGAGTACTGGGAATTGAACCCAGGGCCTTCTCACTGAGCTGAGTCCCCATCCCTTTTTTAAAAATATTGGAAACAGGGTCTTATTAAATTGCTACATTGGCCAGGCTGGGCTCGAACTCGTGATCTTCCTGCCTCAGCCTCCCAGAGTTCAGGGGTTATATGCAAGATCCACAACACTGTGTTGTAGCAGTCTTTTGATATTCTGGACATGTCTGGGAATGACTGCCAAAGTATCATGAATACTGATCTGGGGGCTTACAAAGAAATGTTATCTAATGGATGAATTTCCAAACCCAGTACTGAATCCATGAATAACTAGGATCAACTGTGTGACAGCCAGGCCAGGAGAATAAGATATTTTCCCTGAGGTCAATGACATTTGCTGAGCGCAGTAGACTTCCTGGAGTTGAACTCAAGAGTTGAGTAGGACCGTCAGAGACCAGGCCATCCTTATCCTCCACCCCCTTTTTAAAAGGCCAGCACAGGCCTGGAGGGGAGGGGAGCTGTCTGGTCATTCTGTCTCACTGGCTCTGTCTCATTCCTGTACCTAGCTGCTTTCTTTTGCTTCTCTAGGATTAGAGCGTTTCCTTGAATGGGGGTCAGGATGCTTGAAATCCAGGCCAAACTTTACCCAGACAGATCACTGTCTTGCACCAGCAGAAAGAAGCTCTTGGCAGCAAGCACCACCTCTCTTTCTGGCAGCGGCACTCAGGCTGCAGGTGATCTCATCTATTCTCATTACTGTAAGTACCATCTATATGCAAATCTATACCTCCAGCCCAGACCTCTTCCCCTGAACTCCAGACTCCAATTTCCAACTGCCTCCTCTGTTCGCCACCTGGTTATCTTGGGGCATCTCAAATCTAACATCTCTCAACAGAGCTTTCATCCCCTCCCCCATCTGTGCCTGCTCCTCCCCGTTCCTCCCTGCCTTAGCAGATGGCTGCACCAATGGCTCAGTCTAGAGCCGGGATGCCATCCTCATATCCTTTCTTTTCCTCCTTTCCTACACTCAATTCAGCAATCAGTTCTGTTGGCTCCCAGGGCTTCTCACCATCTTCATTTCCACTGCTACCACCTGTCCTAAACCCTCTGCATTTGCAAATCTCCAGAAGTGTTAAGCTCTGATCTCTCCTCTTACCCCATCCTCTCCACCCTCTTACAGCCACATGGCTCCTAGCGGATCCTGGAAACCAGGCACACTGTGCCCTGGAAGCTCTTTCTCCTGAGAGCAGGCCTGTGCTTGTTGACACCTCCACACTGGTCCAGGGAAGCAGAAGATCTGCAATGAAGCCTTGGCTGGCCGGGTGGCAGAGTCAGGCCTGAACCTGCAGCTCTGCTCAGTTGTCCACCCCGAGTTTGCCCGGAACGCCCTGATGGAACTGCACCTTCCCTTTGCTCTCTGGCTTCTACGTCCTGGTTTTTCATCTTAACCCTCACCATCACCTGCTATAATATACTTGTTTGCGAATTGTCCACTCCCAATCCCTAACTCTGGATTGGAAACTAATATCTAATTGCTTGACATTTGTTGTCCCTGTTCTCAGAATACTGCCTGAAATTCAGTAGGCTTTTTCTTTCTTTCTTTAGTGAGTAAATGAATGAACAGATAGGTTTGCATTTAAAACCAGAACCTCCCTGCCTCCTGCCCTGTCCACCTAGGGTCACAAGGGGAGGACAGCTCAGGAGGCAAGACCTGGTTTCTGCAGGCAATGGGACCTGGGCCCTCTCTTAGGAACTCTGGGAGCACAGCACCAGCAGGAAGGCTTTGAGATGAAAAGAACCAGCGATTCCTAACCTGGGCTGGCAGAGGCCCTGGAGCTTCTAGCAACACTAAATACCAAAACCTGTGTCTTGGGATTTGGGGCTGTTCCTCCCCCACCCCACTCCTCGAGGACCCGGCTGCAGCCAGCACCCGGGGCCAGCCAAACTGCAGATCCACTGCCTCTAAGAGCCAACTTCCTCCCGCCCCACACAGCTCCCCCCGACAGCCGTTCCCAGAGCTCATCTGGAACCTTCTGATTTGCATCTCCAAAGAAATAAAATACATTCCAGTAAACGCTGTTTATTTTTCCTTCTGTTTGCCCCGAGGCGGGGCTGTTGTGGGTCCCGGATACAGAGTGGGTAATCAAGGCGATTTCTGTGCTTAGGGGAGCCAGCCAGAGACCTCAGGAGTCTTTGCAATAAAGGAGGGGGGCTGCAACTCCTGTTTGAAAGTGATGGGGGGAGGCGGGAGAGAAAGATAAATGCCAACAAAACCTGCCTGACACAATTATAGCCACATTTGCATAACAGAGACCCAGCACTCGCTTAGAAGGAGTGGTAATTAGATTCTCCGGTGATTAGGGACACTTTCCAAATGTGGGCAGAGGAGATGCAAATCCAACCTTGAAGTGGAAAAGGGGTGTGCAGAATTGAGAATGCACGGAACGGAAGATCCCTTGTGGCGGCGGCGGGAGAGGACACAGAGCCCAAGGACTCCAGGTGTGTGCATGCAAACACACAGTCCCAACACCTGGCTAGACAGGGTGCAGGTCTACTACGTGAGGTGCGACCCAGAGGGGACAGTGTGGACCACCCATTAGCCATCCTGGGGAGTTCTAGGCTCCATTCCAAACCAGCTGTGTGACCTTGTTGTAACCTCCCCGAGGCCCACTAGCTCTCCTGTTAATTGTCTGTTTCTCAGTATATAACAGAATAACTGAGGTAAGCTAACTTTATAAAGAAAAGAGGTTTGGATTAGCTCTGCTAAGGACCTCCTGGCAGATGGCATCACGACAGTGGCAGTGCAGATTTAGTCACTTTATGTTCCTGGGACAAAACACCTGACACACACAACTTACGGGAGAACAGATAGACGTGGGCTCACGGCTGCAAAGGATTTAGTCCATGGTTGGCTGGCTCTAAGGCAGAACAATTACGACAGAAGGGTGTGGTGGAGGAGAGCTGCTCACTCGCAGCATGGGGCAAGTAGAGAGCAAGGGAAGGGCCAGAGGAGGGAGAGGCCCGGGACCAGATACAGGCCCCAAGATCTCAGCCCCGTGCCCCATGCAGACACACCCAGAAGCATGCTTTACTAATCTCCTAAGTGTCTCTCAATTCCATCAACTGGACAACCAAAATTAACCATCACAGAACATGTGTGGAGGGAGACATCCCACCTTAGACCCAAGGCCCAGAGAGACTCTGAAGTCAGGAGCACCTTGTAACAACTCTTTTCTACAGGGGTCGGGAGTCCCAGGAGAGCTACCTTAATCTCTGATGGTGGCTCCTCCAATGACTCTGGACTGCCCAGTAGGCTTCACCCCTTAAAGTTCTCACCATGGCCAGCTGGCTGTTCAACACTGCAGCACAGGGAAGCCTGCTCCCAAAACATGAACACAGGAGGAACAGAAACAATAATGGAAGACTACTTGATCAAGGTGAACTAAGCCCCTATCAGAAGAGGGTGTGGAGATCAAACATAGGCAGTACCTTCCTCAACCTCTCCCTAGAGGGGTTCATGTGAGACCCTTTACAAGGAGAGAAGTGTTTAAGGTGAGCCCGCTGGCAGTCTTGGGGAGGAAATGAGGTTGGCAGGCTTGTAGTGAAGACATGTGGCCTCATAGTGGTAGGCCTAGGAATATTAGAAGACATGATCTTGGGGCCAGAGAGATAGCTCAGTAGAATAAACTCATGCCTGGCAAGTGCAAGGGCCTGAGTTTAATCCCTGGTTGTGTGAATATATATATATATATATATATATATATATATATATATATATATATTCTTAGTTCAGCTTTTCCTCTCCCTAAGCCCCAATTCTTACCATCTCCCCTCCCAAAAAGCATGACATCATAGAAATTATTGTTTGGGAGATTTGTTTTTGTGTTTGTCTTTGAGAGAGGGTCTTGCTGTATAGTTCAGGATGGCCTTGAACTCACTATGCAGCCCAGGCTGGCCTCAAGTTTGAGGCAATCCTCCTGCCTCTACCTTCAGAGCACTGGGATTATAGGTGTGCCCACCACGCCCAGCTCATAGAGATCATTTGGATGTAATATTTATGTACATATAACAACTATTTCCAAAAGTGGATGCCTTATTATTAGCACCAGGTTATTTGTGTCAAGCCTCCTGTTGCTCGGGTTATGAATTCCTTGATGACAAGGACGAGCTTTTCTATTATTTTTAGTAGCATTTTTAATTCCTGGGATTAACCGCATAGTGGGTGATCAGGAAATGTTCAGTGGATGACTAATCATCTTTGATACTTGCCTCCTCTCTAGTGCTGTGGGACTGGCCTGCGGCAGGGACCTCTTTTAAACCAGACATACTAACCCAGGCCTGTGGTCTCCGTGACTCAGCCTTGCATGAAGAGACTTTGGGGTCATGAGCCTCCCTGCAGGATGCGGGGCCCAATGTCCTTGGCTTCTAGGAAGAGTGAATTGTAAGAGGCTTCTGCAAGCACAAGATAAATGAATGTGTGCCACACGCCCACACGCGCACTCGCACACACCACATGCACTCTTTTAAAGAGAACAAATTCATCTCCCCCTCACCTCTCAAGTAGACTCTAGCGCTAGAACCTAATTGTTACCATTAGGGAAGAATGAGTCAACATTTTGTTGCTCTTTAAAGGGGGCAGTTGTGTGTGTGTGTGTGTGTGTGTGTGTGTGCTCTTTTAAGTTGTGGTTATAGAAGTGTTTCAGCAAGTCAAGTATTAGCTGATGCAAAGAGATTGTGTTCTGCTGGTTTCCGTGGTAACGGATCAGCTTCTTTCCTTCCCTCTATTACAAAGCTACTCCTTTTCCAAACAGAAGGACCAGGATGTGAGAAAAAGTGGGGACCATCCACGGTCAGCTGTGAACTGCTCCCAGACACTGCCACAGAGGGGCTGTGGCACCTGCCAGTGGGGAGTGGGGTATGGAGGTGGTGGGCAATGGACCCTGCTCCAAGGTCACCCCCTCCCCAGGTTCCACACAGCCGAGCTGGTGCTGCAGGCACAGTGAACCCAGGGGCTTAATTTTATGCTTGGGATTCCTGGCTCTCCAAGACCAGGTGTTATTATTTTTTTTAAATAGAAGGACAGCAAGAGGCTAGAAAGAAGGCAGGAGCTGGGGAGAGATGGAGAGAGAGCTGGGACAGAGAGAGATGGGACAGAGCTGCAAAAGGAGAATGACTTTCTGGCCTGTTGCTATTTTGAGCAAACAAGAGTCCCTAGAGAGCAGAGACAAAGGCAAAAAGTCAGAAGGCTGGGACTTAGGCTCTGAACAAATGTAGGCTTAGCCTGGACAGTTCCCAGTTTGGAGGTGACCCATCTGATGACACAAGACATATAGCCTATAAAATCTATAGAACAGATGTAGGAATCTGTACATTCTCCTTGAAGTGTATACTTAAAATTTCCACTCTCTTTTCTTAATATTTTATAATACAATCAGCCAATTGCTTAGAGCAAGAGGTCACCTCTAGAAAATCACAGACCTAGGCTCCATTTAGCCTGGACAACTACTGTATGTGTCAAGCATGGCTCCAATCCCACCTCATTTTTTTTTTTGTATTTAGTACAAGGTCTACAAGGTCTCACTCCATAGACTGGGCTTGCAATGATTCTCCTATTTTCAGTCTCCCATGAACTGGGATTACAGGTGCACACCACCAGGCCCAGTCTCAATCACCATCTCAGCACACCCCAAGGGCGGGGCCAGCACAGCATGGTGGGAGATCAAACCCCAGCCCCTGCATTCTGCCTAAACAGGCACTTTAGTCGGCTGAGCAGTCTGGCCAGCCTTCCCACCACATGTATTGGTCAACTCATTTCCTCCTTACCACCACTTTACAGAGATGGAGTTGGAAGTACAGAGAAGTTCAATAAGTTGTCCAAGGTCACCCAGCAAGCAAGTGGCAAGGCCAGGACACGAAGCTCCAGGGTTTGGGTTTGGGAGCCCTTTGCTGGCATAGCTGGCAGAGAGCTTAGAGAGGTCTCATCCACTCATGTTACTTTGCGTAGAGGAACCCCACATCCTGAGTCTGTGATTTACCAGAGCCTGTGAGGTCCAGATGTCCAGGAAACCACACAGATGCTAATCAAGAGCACCTCCCCCTCCCCTTCAGAGAGAAAAACAGGGTGAAGTTCTTGCCTCCAACCCCAGCTTCCTCCCACTCAAAGGATGCAACCGTGGCCCTTACTCCCTTCCCTTCCAGCTGCCCCTCCCCAGATGTCCCCATCTGCCCGTCTAAGCCTTGCCTCCCCGGGTAAAGGGGAGGAGGCTCTGCCCAGCAGTCCTGCTAGGAATGACAGCGCCGCCTACCAGCCTGTCATCTCTGCCTCGCTCATGCCTGTCAGACACCTCCCAGCTCCCAGCTGTCTGTCAGCAGCTGCTCCAGGATATAAATAACCAGCCGTTGGCAGAGGCACCCTGGCAAGGGGGGGGGGGAGAAGGGGGGAGGAGACAGATTGGGTGGTGACAGGCAGTGAAGAAACGCAAGGGTCCTCCTTTGGGCTCAGACATTCCAAGCTGCTCCTCAGAGGAGCTAGCTGAAGCTCGCAAGGTAACGGGGAATTTGGGTTTGCAGGAAGCAGTTTAGTAGAAAGAGGAGACCAGCAAGCCAGCTCTGTCACTGTGTCCCAGGCTTTCCATCTGCCTGGAGTCTGGTGTGGACTGAGCTACTCTAATCCTTCCCTACACCTCCTCCTGACTCCCTCCCTCTCTCCCTTCCTTCTGTTCTCCCTCCTTTTCTTTCTCCCTTCCTTCTTTCTCTCTTTTTTGAGGCATGGTCTCACTACATAGTCAGTCTAACTACCAACTCTAGAGTAGGCTGACTTCAAACTTGATCCTCCTGCTTCCAGAGCGATGACATTACGGGCATGCACCACCATGCCCCACTTCACATCTCCCCAATCTTAAGGAAGTGTGTGGGACTCCTTTCTCATGGCCTCGTGGAGTGGAAGGGTGCTATACAGAGAAGATAGTCCTGGAGAGGAGAGGGCGCTAAGCCTGATGCAAGCTTAAAGTGGGGTCAGAAAGGAGAACGAGGGTCTGGGAGATGGCTCAGTAGAATAAGCGCTTCCCTGGCAAGTCAAGGGCCTGAGTTCAATCCCTGGTTCTGCAAAAAAAAAAAAAAAAAAAAAAAAAGAAAGGAAACTTTGAGCAGAATGACAAGGACGAGAGAACAAGCACACATTCCCCCTGCGCTTGTCAAGCCTCTGCCAGATGCTGGGTGCATCCGTATGCATCTCATTTCATCATCCATCATCCCAGTGTCGTCTCTTCTTTACAGACAGGGCCACTGGAAAGTTGAGGAGAATCAAGAGAAATCAAGGCTGGAGGAGCCTCTGAGGCTCACCAGGTCAGTTCCCACATTCTGCTGGGGAGACACAAAGGACTTCGTGATGTGCCCAAAGTCGTACTGCCAGGTGGTGGCAGGACTGGCTAGGAACAGCTCAACAGCATCCAGCAGCCACTGCAGCTGCCACCCTCTTCCTCTGTGGCCAGCAGCTGATGGCAGCTGCATTGGTGCAGCGAGTCACTTTAGCTCTCATGCTTAGATGACATTAAGGGAAAGGTGTCCAAAATGCTGCCTGGAGGCCACATGAAGCCACAGCTCATCATGCAGCCCCCAAGAATGTGGACTTTGAACATTATCTTGAGCTGTATTTTCCATTCCTTGATCGTGCGGTGCTTCACTGCAGAGGTGTCCTGGGACCGCTGCGTTGGAGAGGGTGCAGTGTGGCACTAACTTCACTTCCTGGGCCCGCCCCTACAGTCGTCAGTTCCTGTTGTCCTCCTCTTTTGAATGCTGTAATGAAAAATATCAAAAATCAGGAAGTTTTGTTACTTATATACATTCACTATATGATACATTTCATTCGCAGCCCAAAATAGTTCCTTTTTACTCAGTGCTGCTGAAACCAGACAACACGTTGGACACCCATGATTTATCAGGACCTATTTTCATGGCTGAATGGCTGCCTTCCCAAAGCCTCTCAGGACTGTCCATGACCCTTTTTTCATGTGTATCAGAATCACCTGGGAGGTGGGTAAGACAGAGAGCTGGGAACCACCCCAGAGCTGCTGGATCAGTGGTGGCATTTAGGCTTTCAATTCTGTGTGTAGTACGATGTTTCAATGTTCACGAGCCTTTCTGGATGGGAAGAGTCTGCACGTTCCATAGTTACCCAGCTTCTTAGAGCAAAAGGGCTTAGTGGAGCGTGCCTCTGATATGCAAATTAGCCAGCTGGACAATAGCTTCTCTACCTGGCCCTACACCTGAGGAAGCATAGTCTCTGCCTCATCAATCCATGGCCAGAGACTAGGCAACTGGGCTGACCCACTGGCTGAGCCTGTTAAAATATTCAAACTAGCCAATCCTAAGCCAACCCGCCTGTCTGTGTCCCTGCACAATCCCATGAAGTCTTGGCCTGGCCTCCTTGATGCTGCCGCTCTGCCACCCACACTGTCCTGCGAGGCCCTACAGGACGTGCACTATCTTCTGTCCCTAGGACCTGTGAGTATGATACACTAGTTTTCTAAGCTTCTACTGGCTACCACTGACTGCCACATAAAGACCACAACACTGAGTCTGTAGCAGAGCCTGGGAATTTCTATTTCTACCAAGCGCCTCCATGGTGCTTTAAGAACTCTTGGTAGAGAGGATTCAAAGTCAACTGGAGAAAGAGTAGACAAATTTGCACAGGGAAGTTCTGGAAAGAAAAAAGATGAAGAAGCTGATCTCTTGCTCTGATGTGCTAGATCCTGCTGGAAGGCGTTGTGCTGCCCTCAGACATGGTTGGTGGGAATGGCCACCCAGGGCTGGGCAGGCAGGGTGCAACGAAGTAGAGTCTGGGTACCAGCAGCCTCAGTGGCCTGGGGAAGATGGTAACAAAGCAGATTGCGAGGCTCTCCCAAGACCTACTGAGTCAGGTGGTCTGAGTGTGGCAACCAGTCTGTGCTGGAAGCTCTCCAGGGAATTCTAGTGGAAATAACACTTGGGTATCACAGCCGGATCAATCATCCTTCTTCCCAGAGCCTACAGACCTGAGCAGGGGTGGTTTGCTCAGGCCCATAGCGAGGCTGAGGCTGGAAGTGCTCCAGGCACAGCTACTTAGCAGGTGTCCTGTGGGGACAGCATCAGGTCATAGGAATGCAAAGTCATCTGTGCTACATTGGGGTCCAAGGAGGACCATCCCTATCCCGGGCAGCTCTGTGCAGGCCTCTGATCACCAGGAATCTGGAGGCAGCTGTGGAAAGGCCCAGCAGGCCCTGGAGACTGGTGAGGTACCATCACTTATATGCGGCAGCAGAGCATGAACTGTCAGGTGATCCGAGGATTTAGTCACAAGCCCACACTCTATACAAAAAGCTCTAGAGCTTTTCTCACTATTTCAGAGGAGGAAGAGAGGGCATGAAGATGAGGTGACAGACTTTCTGCTCAATTGGGCAAAAGGTTGCCTATGAGATTGATTTAAATATTAATAAGTTTTGTGCTTGGGCATGGGGGTACATGCCTGTAATCTCAGCCCCCTGGGAGGCTGAGACAGAAAGATCTCAAGTTTGAGACTAGCCTAAACAACTTAGTGAGACTTTGTCTCAAAATAAATAAGTTGGGGATGTAGCTCAGTGGCAGAATGATTGCTTAACATGCATGAAGCCTTGGGTTCAATTCTAGTACCACAGACAAGAAACACACACACACACACACACACACACACACACTCACACACACACACACCTGTGACCTAAGCTGATAAAGCACATAACACTTTATCTTTCACTAGATTTCATATTTTACTTGTGCCTCAAGTGAGAGAATTAGGGTTAACCCTCCTGTATATCTGGGGGTTCTAAGGTTCTAAATGTAAGGATTCAGCCAACTACAGATCAAAAAATATTAGGAAATAAAATGCATCTGTACTAGACTTATACAGACTTTTTTTCTGGGTCACTATTCCCTAAACAATACAGTGTATCAACTATGTAGGCAGTGATTTTAATGCACTAGGTATTACCAACAATCTGAACGTGATTTAAAGGGTATGGGAGAACACATGTAGGTTATGTGCAAAATACCATTTCCTATGAGAGACTTGAGTATCCTTGAATTTGGTACCTGTGAGAGGCCTGGAACCAATGTCCCTATGGGTCCCAAGGGGCCACTGTACTTACCATGGGGCTCATGCTCAGTGGTAGCTGGAGGGTGAGGGCTGAGGAAGAAGCCCATCCCAGGAGCAGGGTGTGGTCCAGCATCCCTGCCTGTACCAAAGGATGCAAAACTCTAAACAGTTGAACATGGCTCCGCTGGGGGCCAGCTACCAGGGAAGGGCCCACAGGGGACTCTGCCCCACCTCTCCCTGCAGGGCTGTCCCCACAGCCTGGAGTGTCTCTCTCCCCCTGCCCCAATGACGAATGCCTCTGCCTCTTTTGTGACTTGGCTTGAGATCTTTTCTCTAAAGGCAAAAAGCTGCTCTTGGACAGTGTTGCCATTTTTCCTGCCCCCACTGGGCCCAGTGTGATCTCCCTCCATCCAGGACACAGATTCTGTGTTCCCTGAGGGCAAAGATTGCTTTGTCTTTCTCTTGAGGTTCAGTACCTCAGGTGGCACACAGACAGAATACCAAGGAGCTCAGACTCAATTTTGCCAAAGAGAGCCAGAGAAGCGATTGAGTCCTGGTGAATGAGCTTTAAAAATGCCTGCTGCTTTTCCAACGACACCACCAGGACTGTGGCATCTAATCTGTTGAAGAAACACTACTTCCCTCGACGATGCCCCAAGTTGCTGGGTGTAGGGATCCGTTGGTCTCACTGCGATCAGTTCTACCCAGGGAGAAACGACAGCAGGAATGAGAAAAGGTAGACGAGAAGACAAAAGCAGGGCTGGGTGGTCGCTGGCCTGTCTGATAGGCAAGACTAATGCAATGCACAACAAAACCTACATTTATTTATTTATACTTTTGCAAAGTTAGTAACACATGATACAGGTTGCCTAGCGACTAATAGCTGACCTATTAGACAAGATATTATCTCAGGACTGAGACAAGATGGTTATCTCAGGACTGAGGTAGCTTGTTTGCTTTAGGCACTGAGGCCTAGTCCCTCCTACACACATTTGATCAATTTCCTAGCTTCCCCAGATGGGGTAACCCAGTTCCTGTCCTGAGGGAGCTCCTGTCTGGTAGAGGTGACACATCCCTTGCTTCACGGACTTCCCAGTATAAGGAGTAAATATATCAGCCATGACTCTTTGTTGCCATTTATTGGTCCCCTTTCACATGACAGGAAATCGTCAACCTGAATTGTCTTGCAACTCAACCCTGAGAGGAAGAGTCCTTACCCTAATAGCAACACTGGGAGAAGCTGCAGTCTGTCCTTGCCTGGGCCATGTGGCTATCTCAGTGTGCAGGCGCTGGGTGTTGGCCAGGTAGAAGACAGGTGCCTATCATCTACACAAAACGGATTGGTCATGGGACAGAGTTCTAGTGTAGTGGGGGCAGGGCTGTGAGCCGTCCGGACAGACAAAAATAAAGCTTCAGACTGCTGAAGAGGCCAGGCACATAAATCCAGCTCTCTGCACGCCACAGAGCAGATCAATACGCTAGAGTGCACTTAAATGCTGAGGAGATCTTGGTGTTTGAGGTCAGAGGGAGTTAAATCGGGAGGGCTTACAGGAGGAGATCAATCTTGACTAGGAATTGGAAAAGAGAGAGCAACAGGTCTTTTGAGAAACAGAGCCTGAGGAGTCCTGGCATGTGGCCAGGGACAGCAATGGGACGAGCTGAGGGGATACAATGAAGAGTGAGAGCATGATTTCTCAGAGGATGCGGTTGACCGGTGGGCCTACCCTCCCACAGACCTAGCTGGGCCCCTCTGCTCTCTGTACATCATAGAACATCCCTTCACCCCCGATGGTTGTGTCCAGCTCTTGGGAACCTGAGAAAGAAGAGAAGCATAGGGTGCGAGAGAGAACAGGGGCAGCCCTTACTGTTGTCATGGCAACACAGACAAATCCAACAGTGCCATAAACACCAGCGTGTGTGTCTTTTCCTAAGCTGGACCCCAGGACAGAAGGGAACAGGGGCTACAGAGCACAGGTTATGGGAGTTACCCAGTAAGCCTGCATGTGTCCTGCCTGGCCACTGCACTGAGGCTCTGGGGGCTACTCTCCAGTGCTACCTGTCCCTAGGAGCAGACAGAGGAAAGCTCTGCATGTCAAGTGCCTCCCTCTACAGAAAGGAGCATGACAGTGGGTGTGGGGCTTGTACCCCGGGAGTTACAGACCTCGAGGAGCAGGGCAGAGGTATCCCTCAGCTAGAAACAGAGGTGGATGCTTACATCTGTCCACCTGTGTCACTCTCCCTGGGACAGGGTGAGCTGGGCTCCAGGCAGATCCAGGAGGGCAGGTTTGTTCCACTGGCTGCAGGAGTCTGTCTGAAGTACCTGGCAGGCTGGGTCTCCCTGCTCCCTCTCCTGTTTCACCCTCTTCTTCTGCTTCCCTCTTTCCAGCGCTCACTTCCTTTCCTGCTGGCCTCCTCTACCCCTGCTCAGTGTCCGTTTTTCTTCTCCCCTCACTGCTCTGCTTTACTCCTCTCTTATTCCTTCCTTCTCTCCCTTCCCCCACCTATCTTCCATTTAAATTGATATAAAAGCCAGAGGAGTACATGGGAAAGTTCTGCATTAGGGACAGAGGAGAGGAAGGCTTTGGCTTTAGGCTTTTGTCTTCCTAACACGACAAAACCAGAGCAGAGACCTGCAAGCATTAGTACTACGGGGTGCAGGTCACCCACGCACTCCCAGCACTCACAGCCTGCACCTCAACCACACCATACCCTTGCTTGGTTGTTGGAGCAGAAAATCGGGGAAGCATAGGAGGGTTGCTCCCGAGCTACGCTGTGTACAACCCTACAGTCAATGTGATTCCAGCCCCAGAGGAAGTTGGGGGATTCTCAGTGTTCCATCACTCATAGTTTGCCTAAAGCAAAAACTGAAGGATCACTCCCTACTCTCCAACTGGCTGTGTACTAATTAATGTGTGGCGGGTAAAACAGCTGGGTCCCTGCTTCTGGGACTCCCAAAGTTGCAGAAACATCTACAGATCTGAGTGTGATGGCTCCGGAGCTGGGCCTGGGAAGGAAGGTGCAGGTAGGCTTAAAAGTCTGGTGCTGGGCAGGTTGGCTGAGAATTCTGAGTTCTTCAGAATTAAAACCAAATTTCAGTACTGAAGAAGGGTCATTTAGATGCCCATGCTACTAAAATAGAGATCTTCATGTTGTAAAGCCACCCAGGGAGATGAGAGCAACTCCTAATGGCCCATAAACATATTTCTTAAGCTCACAGACCCTTATCTTGAGGGCAGCCACCAAGGAGTGGCCACAGTGGGAACAGCTCCACTGGAATCAGCTAGCTAAAGATGTCCCCATTGTTACCCTGGCCCCACAAAGGGAAGTTGCCTTAGAAAACCTCACCAAATGGATGCAGACTTGCATTCAGTCATCTCAAAGTCTCCTGGGTCTCAGACCATTGGCTGACAGTGGTGACGGGAGGGGCTGTTATCCCAAGAAACTTCACTCCTGCGCCAGGACCCCACATTGTGGGAAAATATATGTCCCTAGGTGTCTCGGTCTCTGTTCTCTCATTGCTGGGACAAATACCTGACACCCAAAATAAAGGAAGGAAAGGTTTATTTAGCTCACAGTTAGTGGAGGTTTCAGTCCATACTCAGTTGGCTCCAAGGCAAAGTGGCACATGGCAGAGGGCAACCTTTCATGGCAGCAGCAAAGAGCAGAAAGCAAGTCCACCTCCCTTATGTTGCAGTCAGGCTATCTGCCCCAGGCCAGATGTAGCACTCACACCCATAATCCCAGCAGTGGATCATGAATTAATCATAAAGTCTAGAAGCCTGCCCCATGACTGCATGAGGCTTTGTGGGTAGTCTGGAGAGGGGCCACTGGTCTGTGTACATTTTGTCTACATGAGTTTTGGGGAATCTGTAGGGACAGGTGGGTCAGGGCTTACCTCCCACCCCAGAGGAAGGTTAAGTAGGAGGCATAGGCCAGCAGGAACCATGGGAGGGCACAGACTGGGCTCTTAGGGAGAACTTGGCTTTCTTCTGGGTCTACCACAGCCTGCCCCTGCTGATCAGAAAGAAGGCTGTGGGTGTCCCAGACTCCTGGACATTCCAAAGCATTCTGATAGTTCATAGCTCATCTCACCTAGAATCTCACTTGATCCTTATAACAATTTCACAAGGGTTGTCTTCTTGACTTCCAAGATGAAAGCTCTGAACTCAGAGAGGTTAAGCAACCTGTCAAAGTCACACAGCTCTGTAAGTTGGCACAGTATAGTTGATCCTTCTTACCGATTGGGTCTACACCTGTGAATTAAACCAACCACAGACAAACTGTTCCAGCTGGGCACGGTGGTACATACCTGTGATCCCAGCTACTCCGAAGCCTAAGGCAGAAGGATTGTAAGTTTGAGGCCAGATGCTATTCCAAAGTAAAAAACAGTGAGGGATGTAGCTCAGTGCTACAGAACTTACCTAGCATGTATGAGATCCTTTGTTCAACCCCTGATGTGAAAAAATAAAATTCCAGAAAAAATTTTGAGTTCATAATGAAGCTGTACAAACATTTTCCTTGTCATTATTCCTGACACAGCACAGTATAACAACTATTTACATAGTATTTCCATTATCCTACAAGTAATCTAGAGGTTATTCAAAGTAAATAAGGGCTAAGGATGTAACTCAGTGACACGATGCCTGCCCAGCAAGCACAAGGTCCTGAGCTCAATTCCCAGTACAGAAAGAAAGAAAGAAAGAAAGAAAGAAAGAAAGAAAGAAAGAAAGAAAGATTGAAAGGGGAGGATATTTGTAGGTTATATGTGAATATTGTGCCATTTTATGTAAAGGGTATGAACATCCAAGGATCTTGGTATCTTTGGGAAGATTCCTGAAAACTGTTCTCCTAGGATGGCTGTACTTCCTAGCTCTTTCCAGCAGGTCACAAATGTCATCTTTTAGTAAAGAAAGGTGGCAGGCACCTTGCTTTGCAACTCACTCGTCTAAGGCACAACAGGTCTGCCGTTGCTCCTGGCACTCCCTGTCTTAGGCATCCTGAGCTCAGACCAGAGTGACTAGAGTGTGGGGAGCAGCCTGGTGGGACAAGGAAAGAAGAAAACAGCTAGAATGCCTGCAACAAAACAGCCCCCTCAAAATTTATTTGCTACACCACAGCGTCCAAGTATTTGTGTGCATGCGAACACACACACACACACACACACACACATGCATGCACTTGTGCATACACACATAAGGGTGGGTGCTCTCTCCATGGGAGTCCTGACAGTCCTCTACCTGCCTGTGGCACCCACGTGGCCAGCACCTCTTCTAGAGCTGAATTCCAGATCCAGAAGAGGCCCCAACTCCTCTCTCCCAGCTCTCCCTGTGTGGGCAGGAGATGTGAACAATGACTTAACACAGTCGAAGAAAACACATAAACAAATGCAGAGTAACAGCCCAGCTGTGGGAGCCCCACTCAGCGCAGTGCACAGCACAGCAGAGCCAGGGGCAGAATGCAGTGAGTGAAGAAACAGAACTGGGGCTGCGGAGTCGAGGCAGCTGTGCTGAGTCCAGGAACCAGACTCTGAGGGTCTGCTCCACCTGGTAAGTTATGTCCCGAGGCCCCCTCTGCATCTGGCCTGACACTGAGCACTACTAAGCAGCTGCCTTGGATCCTACAGGCTCCAACCCAGGGCCTAAGGCTCTTGCAGGCCTGAAGCAGGAAGGTGAAGTGGCCTGGCTGGATGGAAGCAGCACAACAGCCCAACCACCTGCTTGCATGACACCGGCAGGGTAGGCAGCCTGGGCCTCCTCACTGTCCTCAGTGCTGCAGGGTCCCTTCTCTGCTATGTTAACCAGCCTGCTGAACATGCCAAGAGAGAGAGACAGGCCACTGTACAAAGTGGGATAAAGCAACCATGTGTAGGGTCTATTGGACCCTGACTGCCCCACCCGGCTGCTTTTGTAGCACTTCTTCCCCACTGGCCTCCTTAGAAGTCTTCTAGGGGTTGATTTAAATCAAGCTTTAAAAAAAAAATCCCTACCTTGTATCCCTTGGTTTATTTTCCCTGGGCTCCCGTTCCCTGCTTGTAATTTGAACAGCCCTGAAAAGACATAAACATCTCTCTGTTTGAAGAGTCTCTGAGGAGCACGCAGCAGCTCTCTGGCCATGCTGCGGAGAAAGCACTGAGTGAGAGATGCCAACCCTGCTTGTGCTGCCCCTGCCTTGCCCCGGCCCTGGGCTGCTGAGCAGGAGGCCCTGACCTGCCTGGGGAAGCCAGTGGTGTCCTGTATCCAGGATGTTTCTGCAGTTTACAGCTGGCATCTAATTTATAAGCTGTTTTTACTGCTGTTATCAAGCAGCCACAAACCTGAGAAATAAAGAAGTCAGGGGAGCAATGTCACCCTTTGCCTTGGCCCTCCCAGCCTGTCTGCAGCATCATCAGGGCCCCTGTCTGAGTGGCTGAGGAGCAGAGTCCCCAGGGGTGCACCTCCAAAGTGCTTCCCTCAGGGCACCCAGGGTGGGAGACACCTTCAGGAAGCTGGTGGGGAGGAGCAGCTGCACTTGCCTGGGAGCCCTTGAGGGAAAGCCCCCGGGCAGGCTCAGAGGAAGGGGAACGCCTGCAGACCTCCAGAAGCTATTCTGCCACACTTTCTGTGCCCACCTCAGCAACCGTACCCTGGTGCCAAGAAGAGAAGAGTCAAGGACCACGTGTGGCAAGAAGGCAGTGGCACTGTTTACACCCTGGGACTGGATCTTGCCTGAAGGACAGCCCAGAAATCACAGCCCACCATGGCTCTCATGGTCTGTATTGCTTGGGTGAGCCAGAGGAGCCCTGGGCCAAGCCATGGCACTGTTGGATTTTTGTAGGGGATGGTGTATGAGTCCTGCAGTCCACAGCATTGATACCTCACACTGTTCTGGTGTCCCCTTCTCATCACTGCTGGGCCACGTCCACAGTGTGAAGGGGATCAACAAGCACACAGGTGACTGGGTTGAGTGATTCTGGGAAGGAAAAGGGGCAGGAGCACACAGAGGGGGACCACAGGAGGAGCAGGGGCCCATCCATCGTGGGCACCAGCTGGGGAAGTTCACTGCTCAGACAGCTCCTGGTTGGGCCTTGGACACAGTGCATTTGGCGAGGGGTAGGGCCGGCCCAAGGTCCTGCAGCACTGAGTACCAAGGCACAGCCTCTCCTTCAGCCTGCTGGAGGAGCATAGAGCAGAGAATGGCTCTACAGACAGGGCCCAGGAAGGTCTCGCAGAGGAGCCACCATGGAGGCTGAGTGTTGCAGGCTGAGTTTCCTGGCTGGAGAAGAGGAGGCAGCTGTTGCAAAGCACACAGAGCGTGATGAGCCATGCTTACTAGCTGCTGAGTCCTGCTTGCTATGGCTCACCACAGGTGAGCAGCTCTGGCTGCAGCCCTGGGGCACGATCACCCTCTCTTCGGAGCCACCCAAACCTCAAGCCGCCTAGACCCACCCAACAGGGAATCCCTCTGCTTAGCCAACCAAACACTTGTGCACTCTCCAGAATTATATGGCAGGTGTGGGTTTGGTGTTGGACAGCCTTGGTCTTGCCTGCTGGTGCCGCCATCTTCCAGGTGTATGACCTTTGGTACATACCAGCATGTCTGAGTCTTAGTTTCCTCATATGTAAGCGAGGGGTGATGCTTTGCTTTTCGGCTTTCAGGAGGAATCTGGCTGAGATGGTACTGGGCAGTGGAATGGATCTGGCAGATGGCAGCTCACTGAAGAGGAAGCAGGAGAGGAAGAAAGAGCAATCACAGGAGCTGACATTGCTGGGTCAGGGACTCCCCACGTGCTCTATCATTCAACTCTCTGAAGTACACATTTTTGTTGTTAGAATAGATTAGGACACTGAGAACCAGAGAAAACAAATAATTTGTCCAAAGTTCCCACCTCAGATGTATGGGGAAGCAGCACTGTATCTCTTCTAGGGTCCTTCCAGGGGCGCTCTCCTCCCACTTGGCCTCGTGTGCCATTTCTCTGACTCTTAGCTACAAACATCCGTTGAGTCCAAAGAAATCTCATCTGAGTTCCAAATCAGGAAGGGTTATGAGGGGTAAAGCAATCAGGCAAAGCTTCACAGAGGAGGCAGAAACTCCAGATGGGCCTTGAAGGATGAAAAGCGTAGAGGAACACGGAGATAGGGATAGACATTCTAGAACGAGCAAAGACCCAGGTGCAAGATGCTCCTCAGTGTGGAGAGGGGCTATTGAGTCCCACATTTGCATGTTGTCTTTTCATTCACTCATTCATCTCTTCATTCATTCAGTAAATATTTCTCAAGCAGCTACCTTGGTGACACAGAGGTGAATAAGGTCTGGCTGGCTAGGAACAGTACAACATAAAATATTAAGCAGGACAAGGACAATCAGCCCTCAAGAGCCATGAGTTTTATATCTGTGGATTCAATTAACTACAGATAAAAACTTAAAAAATATCATCTCTGCACTAACACTGGACAGACTTTTTCTTGTCATTATTAAGTATGTAAACAATGTTACATAACAATGACTCATGTAGCATTTACACTATTGTGGGTATAGTAAACATCCAACCACGACTTAAAGTGTATAGGAGGGTCCTGAGAAAGGACAGCTTAAAGAAATAACCGAGGGAATACACTGGGACTGTAAAAATTCAAATGCTCTCAATTATATTCATCACACTTTACGTGCCATTTCAAGAAAGGACTAGATGATAACACTGTGAATATTTTACTTTCTCCAAAAGCAACCTCAGAAGCAGACTTCATAGGAAGCCTTTCTTTTCCCTTACATAAACTTCTGCCAAACAAAATAGCAAAGCCAGCTGGAACTAGCCAGGACCATTTTCCACAGTAGAACCTGGATAGTTTGAAGTATCTGGCTATATTATAAAGTAACACCTAAAACCCCAAGGAAACTGAAAAATTCAATATACTTGGTAATAGCTTTGGCCCAGAGCTCTAATAAAGTGCTTCAGATTTAGCCATGTGGAAATGCTTTGGTCCAAGTTTTTGAATTGGTGGTTACCAAAGAGTTCATAAGATAGGTTCATGCATGGCACCTTTCCTGCAAGGTGTGGTAATAAGCCTAACTTTAAAAAAAAATCACTGTTCTTATTACAGAATTGCAGCACTACATAGATGAAGTGCTACAGCCTGTACTGTCTTACCAGTTTTTGTCAGAAGTGGGAATGATGCTGTCCCAAATCTGGACTTACAATGGGGAGTAATTACACATATTTTTGTGTTTTAAGTTACTTTTTATCAGAAAAAAGTAGTGCATTATAAACCTTGATGCACATATGAAGATAGCTGAACAGTGAAAATGCCTTTAAAAAGAATGTTTAATGAATAGTGTTGCACTTGCAACTCCCTTTAACAAAACTTAATTTTACGTTGTCCTTTTTCTTTTCTACTAAGTGGTCTGCTTTAATTTCTGCCATTGTACTTATAGCTATTATTAAATATCAAACAATAAAAACAAACAAATAAATAAAGCACATAGGAGGAGCTGTGGGTGTGGCTCAGAAGGAGAGATTTTCCCAGCATGTGCAAGGGCTTAGGTTGGAGCTCCAGCACTGCAAGATCAAATCATCATCATCATCATCATCACCATCACCATCATCACCATCATCACCATCATCTCTGAAGCTCACAGGAGGATGCGCGTAGGTTAAATCTAATGCTGTGCCATTTTGCATAAGACACTTGTGGATCCTCAGAGTTTGGTATCCGTGGGAGGTAAGCAGGTAGGTTACCAAGACGTGACTTTTGTAGTGCCCCCATACTAGGGGACCCAGAGAAAATTCTTTATCCATTCACCTAGAGTGAGACAAGATTTTTTTTAGAGGAATGGGTGCCTAAACTGAAACATGAGGGACACACATGGCACAATTTAAAACACAGTTATTATCACCATAATCAGCACTGTCAAGTTAATTCATATTTAGTCAGACTGTACTAAATGCCAGGGACCAGAATGGGTGCTTTATGCACATTCCTTTCCAATGCTCATGGCAATATGATTTTTTTTTTTGTATTTTAGGGAAGGGTCTACAGGGTCTCACTACTAGAACAGACTCATAGTGATCTGCCTGTTTACAGCCTCCCAAGAGCTAGGATTGAGACGTGTGCTACCACGCCCAGTCTCAGTTGCCTTCTCACGGTGCCCCGGGGTCAGGGTCAGCATGGCAGGCCCAGGGATCAAACCCCCAGCCGCTGCACCTGCTTGCAGGAGCTTTAATCCACTGAGCTATCCAGAGTTGGTGAGGCCAGAAAGTGGCACAGACAGGTCTTACCCTCTGTGTCCCACACACATTCACATGGTAGAAGCCAGGAAGAAGCATCTTCAACGTGTGTGTGAGCGTGCGTGCATGCGTGCGTGTGTGCGTGTGTGTGTGTGTGTGTGTGGTGTTTAAACCATTAGAAATGCTTCTCAGTCTTCCCACAGTACTGCCTAGAATCCTATCGCCAGGACGTGGCCTTTCTGCCCCTGAATGGAGCTGAACCTTGGGAGTGTGGACTTGATATGCCAAAATGCCAGAACGTCAAAAGGCAAAGCCTCTCTCAGGAAAGCCAAAAGCTCTCAAGCTTTTTTTCTCAAGCTTTTCCTAATCCTTCAGTCTTTCCAGAACTGACCCAGATGAAGGGGGAGCAAGGGCACTGGTCCTCAGTTTTTGCTAGGGCAACTCAGTTGATATCCCATGTTCAGTTGTGGCCAAGCCCTCCCAATACACAAACCAGAAATGTGAAGCAGAGATATATTCAGAGAACCTTTGCTCCTGACAGGGAGCATAAATTCCATGTTGGGCTACAGACTAACTCTACCCTGAACCACTGCAGGGACTCAATGTCCTTTGTCTACAATGCAAGAGCTCTCTGTCTAGGGATTTGTAAGGAGATGGGGAAAGGGTAGGACACACTTCTGGCTAATTGTCTACCTTATTGGGAACCCCTACGAGGCAGATCAGATGCAAAAGAGGGTAGAGGACTGAGGTGAGCATTAGGGGATTCAAGGGGAGACACCTGGTGTCTTCTTCAACAGAGTTAGAAAAAGGAGTCTGAGCTGAACCCCTGGACCGTGAATGCCGGGAGCAGGTGAGAGAGGTTAAATGAATTGTTAGAAGGGTTTTCAGCTCTTCCCCTGACCCCCACCAGGGCAAAGAGTGTTATGTACTGTACTCCGTGTCAGCTGCAGGCTGGAGCCTGCTGTCACCAGGAGTATAGTGTAGGTTCAGGGAATTCAGCATTGGCTCCAACATAAAGCAGCTGCAGAATGCAAGTCCTGCAGTAATTGAATTCAGGGTCTTCCTCAACTTGAAGGTGAAGCTGATTAGGCTTAGGATAAACAAATAGACAGAATAAGTTTCCAGTCCTGCTTCCCAAGATAGATAATCCACTTAGAATACAATACCCCAAGAGGCATGCATAGGCTAGAAACATATAGATCTCCTAAATGAGATTATGGTGATTTGGGGAAAATGGGTTCACTGTGGCTTAGAAGGAGAACCAGAGCATTTTAGCTGTATTCTTAATATGTGGGGCTGCCAGGAGAATCTCACCCTCTAGCCCCCCATGCCCCCAGAGGTCAGAGGGCTCATGAACCACGTAACGTAAAAGTTAAAGGTTTGAAATTTTTGAATGATTATAGATTCATATGTCTACAAAAGAGTAGAGAAAGGACACTTGTATTCTTCGCCCAATTTTTCCCAGCGGTAAACCATCTTACACAACTATAGGACAATCATTACCTGAACTAGGAAATGGATGTTGGTACAATTCTATTCTGGGTTCATCAGTTTTGCGCCCATGCCCATTCGTGTGTGTGTGTGTGTGTGTGTGTGTGTGTGTGTAATAGTCTGCACTTTAACCACACATGAGGATTCAGGTAATCACCATGATCAACACAGAAGTATTGAGTCGCAGACTCAGTCGCACCAGACCCCTCCTCCCCAAGCCCTGGCACTCACTGATCCATCCCCCTCCCACTCCTGCACATTTTTCTCATTTTGAGAATGTCACACGAATGGAATCATGCAGTATGTGACCTTTGAAAAAAATTTTTTCACTCAGCATAATGCCCTTCCAGTCTATCCAAGTTGATTCGCATAGCCAGAGTTCATTCGTTTTTGTTGTTGAGTAGTACTTGCTGGCATGGATGTGCCACAGGTTGTCCAATCATTCACCTACCGAATGGCATTTCCATTATTTCCAGTCTAGGGCTATCACAAATAAGGCTGCCATATACAATCATACGCAGTTTTGGGTTTGTTTTTTTTTTTGTTTTTTTTTTTTTCTGAAAATGGGACAAATGCCTAGGTAGGCGATTCCTGGATCATACGATGAGTATGTTTACTTTTTAAGAAACGGCACATGAGGGCAAATAGATTAGCCACATTTAGGAAGTACTGGGGTCTCCACTGCATGCTTGGAGGTAGCCATTAGGTCTAAGATGGACCCTGGCTGAGAAAGGAAGGCCCTTCTGCCCTGCAGAGACTGGGGCTGGAGCCAACCCAGCTGGGAAATGACCAGAGCCAACGGGAAGGGAAGGCTATCTGAACTCCGTTCAAAGCAACCTAGGGAACCACAGGAAGAAATTTTAATCAGCAGAGTGATCCTGCCCTCCAATAAACCCCTAACCATGTTAGAAAGATGGGCGGCTCAGAATGATTTCAAGCTGTAATAATGTGCTGGCAAATCAGAGTCTTGTGCATAAAGAATGCAATCAAGGAGGCTTAAGTGTTCACTGAGGAGGTTTGTGGTCTAACCCCTGCCTCCTCCAGAGCCCCCCTCACTCACCGACTGGGGCTCCCAAGTGGAACATACTGGATCATTTCCTCTCTCCTTCAATAAACACTAGCTGAGGCCCTACAGTGTGCCTGGAGCCCTGCTAGTCGTTCAACCAAAGCAAAACAAGCCAGTATCTGGGCAGATGGTCACATTTGAAAAGTAAGTTCTGTCAAACAAGAGGATGTTGGGGGCCGAGATCTTGCCAAGTCCTAGCATACCTTAAGAAAATTAGCATCTCACCAGCCAAAGCTCCTTACCAGAGGGCAGGCTGCAAGTCATGGAGATGACAGAGGGCATCGGGGTCCTTAGGAACAACAGTAGTGCACTGAACTCCATGTTGGGCACCAGTACTACAGAATATGTAACAATACCATCATGCTGTAAGATTCATCCTGATCCTACACATTGTTTCAGATGACAGGATCTCTACTGTGATGGATTGACAACTGGTGGTCAATTTGTAACATCCCCAGCTGAACTGAACCAGCATGGTGCTGGGTGTGGGAGACCCACTTGAGGACTGTTGCCAACAAAATGAAAAGGAGAAATGGATAGAGAACTGTTGGGAGCTGTTGGCTCTTGGGGCTGTTGGCTCTCTTGGAGGAGCTTGTCATACTGGCTTTCCTGATGAACTCGACTGTTATTGTCAGAGGAGCTCTGGATCGTGTTGTTGCTAAGAATGGCTAAGGCCCACTTTGGGGGAGCTCTGGTTCTTTCTCTGAGCACCACTTCCTGGCTTTGGAGGGTTGAGAAGCTTATCGTGCTGCCTTTCCTGATGTAGACTCAGCTATTCTAATCATTGGAGGAGCTCAGGACCTCATTGCTGAGGATGGCTATGGTACTTTTTTTGGGGGGAAGCTCTGGCCTTTGAGTGTCGTTCTGTGGCTCTAGTGCAGATCCCTCAGCCTACTGGCACAGATCCTTTATCCCTCTGGATTAGATTTTCTAGCTTCCACCACTGACAATTCAAGCCTTCCCAGAGCAAATCCATGAAGCGGCCTGCATGAGACCTTGTCATAGGCTCTAGGCCTCCAGCTGGACTCATGAGGGGCATTGTTATGGGCTCTAGGTCTTCAGCTGGACTTATGCAGGATATTGTGGTGGGATCCAGGCCCTCAGCTGAAGTCTTTAGTCTTTAGTGTGTGGACAGATTTCCTGCACTCTCTTTGTACATGACTCTTGTGTGACAATTATAAAATAATTTTATAAACTGTGTGTCCTGTGTGTAATTATTCCCCTTGAAAATCCCTAACTACAATATTTACCAACTAAAGTCACCTTTGGCCAGGCAAGGTAGTGCATACCTGCAATCTCAGTACTCAGGAGGCTGAGGCAGCGGGATCGCCAGGAGTTTGAGGCCAACCTGGGCCACACAGTGCGTTCCAGGATAGCCAGCACTGCAAAAGAAGACACTGCCTCAAAACACAGCAGCAGGACACCTATCACAGGGCCTTAGCTCTCTCTTGCTCCATCTTGCTTTGATTAGCATTGTTCCCTTCCTTCAAGAAATCCTTTATGGATATATCAGTTGTCCCCTGTCTTGGAGTGGCTTAGCAAGGAAGAGGGCACTGGAGCTCTTGTCCTTGTGGGAGCTGCCAGTGTCTTCCGAGATCTGAGGGGAGCATGGAGCCTTCCTTTTGCATTGAAGTCATGGAAGGGCAGAGGGCAGGGGGCAGGAGGCCACAGGGGCCGCACTCCAAAGCACCCTCTGCACAGCATCTGGCAGCCCTAAAGTGTCCTGAGCCTCAATCAGTGGAAAAGGAGCCAGATCTCTTTGTCCTCAAGGGAAAAAAAAGATACATCTCAGATCATTTCACCGTGATAGAAGAGGAGGAAGCGCTGAAGTAGCAAAGGAAATAAATTAATGCCATCTCAGCTAAAATCACACACAATTAAAACTGGATGCCAATGTGCTTTTCTGCGCAGAGAGCAGCTTGAAAGTGACATGCATTAGTCACTCGGTCCAGCCCCCATGCGTGGTGTGGGGACCTGAACCTGAGACTGCAGGGTGCAGTGAAGAGAGCTGGAACCTGGCTCTGGTCTTCAGCCCCCTGCTCACCTATTTAGAATCTGTAAATCTCACTCTTCTGCAGGCAAGGTGCCCAGGGGAACCATGGGAGAGGCCGCTCTCTGGAGAACAGTTCATCCCACTTCCCCCCGGGTAGGATCCATCCAGGCAGAGGCAGGGTCCCTGAGGAATGGCAACCATCAACTACTCATACAGAAAGACTTCAGTGGCCAGAGAATCTGGACTCTCTGTCTGGCTCCTGGCCTGCAAAAGGCTGCCCAGCATTTCAGGGGTCATCTCCTCATCTCTTGTCTTCAGGGTGTCAGTCTCTCTTGGTTCAGGGAGGTGAGTTTCTCCTCCTCCTTCTCTCCTTGTCTCCTAACTTTCCCTTTAATTAACTTTCCTTCTAAAAAACAAAAATCTCCAGCAAAGGAGCTAAGTGACTGGGCCTGAAGAAAAGCACAAGAGACTTTGGGAACCAGAGATCCCCAGGGACCCATGGAGAAGTGATAGGCTGTTCTCCATGACCCCTGAGGTTAAACTAGGGAGGAAAGTGACTGGGGGTGAGATGCCAGGATGAACTAGAAGGATGAACTTTCTGACAATCTCGATTTTAACCCCTTAGACAGCTCTTGGGGATTGTGGGGTCTCATTTCCATAAGATGTGTGTAGTATAGAAGGGAAAAGGGAAAAGAAAAAAAATCTGCCCCCCCCAAAAAAAAACCGGTAGACTTGAAGTGTGAAGACATGGGGTTGAGACCAGTTTGGGGCTTTTCCCAGCTGGGGGTCAAGCCACTGTGATCCTTGTCAGGGCTGACAGATTAACATACGGGACATGCCTGCATAGAACAGGGGCTGGGGCTGATTTTATCCCACTACTTAGCATGAAGACAGCTCCTAGGACAGGGGAGTAGAGCAAGCTGGCATCTTCCAGAAGAACTGTTCTAGCTTGTAACAGACTTGTCAAGTCACCTGCTCCTCTACGCTCCCTATCTGTGCACTGTGAGGCCTAGGGTCAGCATCTGGGTCCTAGCTGGCTGGTCTCAGGCTGCCCTGCAGGGAGGTGCCTGGGGCCTGAAGCTAAGGAGTCCAGCACTCTTAAGCTCCTGCAAACTCACACAGGGCTCTTCAGGAGCCCTCTCTCTCCACTTTGGGCCTGGGCAGTGGTTTGCCTCACTGAGTTCCAGACCTATTGCTCTGCCCTTGGAGGTAGAGGCAGCTGCTGGCTGTTTCTGGAGGTAACAGCTCCTGATGAAGCTAAAGTCCAGGGGGGAATCAAGACTCAATAGTTTATGCACCTTCGTTTCTCCCTGGGCTTGTCAAACACAGCCAGGTCACTCAACAGTACTGTATGAATTTGGAAAATGATTCACTTACCCTTGCCCTGAGCACTCCTAGGTGAGGACCCTTGTCCCAAAGGTAGGGTCTAGGGGACAGAGGGACATGGGGAAGTGTTCTGTGCTATGTAGGGAGAGATTATGGGAAGTCTGTAGTGAGAAAGGCCCTCCACCTGGCACTCCAGAAATGCTGGAATGAATGATTCTTCTCCTTGGGAGAGTTTATCACTTAATAGGGAGACCAGGGTACCCAGAGAAAGTAAGTTTTTGGAAAAAGTAAAAAAGATCACACATAAGGACAGGGAGATGGCTCAGTAGAATAAGCACTTCCTTGGCAAGCGCAAGGGCTTGAGTTCAATCCCCAGTTCTACGAGAGAGAGAGAGAGAGAGAGAGAGAGAGAGAGAGAGGAAAAGGAAAAAGAAAAAGAAAGAAAAAAGATCACACATAAGCATAAAGCACTTGTATTCCTCCAGAAGGGAAATAAAGAGGAGGCAGAGTCAGATGTGATGAGAGAAAGCCTTCAGGAAGGAGCTGAGACCTCATAATGGTTCATGAGCAGTTCTCCTCAGAGTGTGGTTCCCAGAACACCTGCTCAAGAATTGCTTGGGAAGCTGGTCAAAAATGTAGCTTGAGTCTCACTTCAGACAGACTGGGAGGAACACAGGAATCTGCATCATATTCAGACTCCGTTATGGTTCTTGTGCACAGATAGCTTCAGAAACACCAATTTAGAAAGCAAAAATAGACCCAGGTGGGAGCTGCTGGGACAAACCTCAGGAATGGTCTGTGGTGAACCCTGCAAGTCCTAAGATTCATGTTGGAATTAATTCAATATTGGAAGTAAAATCATAAAGACTTCCTCCTTGGACAGAAAATAAGAAGGAAAATACAGGGGTCAAAGACAGTGCAAAGAAAGGACAGGACTAGGAGACATGGAACCCCAGTGTCTTTGTCCTGTGAACCATTTCAGAAATGAAATGTTCAGAAATAAAATCTGGTTGGAAAAGGCAGTTTACAGAATACGACAAAGTATAACTCTGGATTTGAGTAAATATTTTATTCTCAACATGGGGCATGCCTCATGTGTATCTTATATGCAGGCTTTGAAACACAAATGCAAGGTGTGACAGCCTCTGAGAAAGCTCTACAGTTCAGGGACACCATGATTTAGCACCCGTAACTATGTTTATATGAAATCAGAACAAAAGTATTAATGAAACAAATTCCTATGCTATTTCATGATTTTAAAATGTGCTTATTACAACCCCTAGTGGGTCTCCACCCATGTCATACAGCCATCAAAGTAAAGGGGACATGGGTGGTGATTACTTAAGGACCAAGTATAAGCATTCTGTGAGTTAGGGGAGTTCAGTTGGAAGTCAAGTCAATAATTCCTGGGACAGTGGAATGGAAGCTTAGTCATTCTTCCTGATTCATGAAGAATTTCTTCTTCCAGAACCTCTTTCTAGGCCAGAATTCCAAGGGGCGCTCTGCTACTCCAAGCCCTCTCAGATGGCCCCCCTCCCTGATGAGTTTGTGGCACCCTTGACCTAAGAGCTGTGTGCTTTGGAGTTGGCCAGGCGTGCTACTCACAAGGTGACTAGTTGACCTGTTTTCAGTGTGTCATATGGCATAGAGCCCCTCATCCCCAACTTCAGACCTCTGTGAGCCCCCCCTCTTTATTTATAGGGGGCCTGTAGCAAGAAGGGGAAACTCTCCTGTCTTTTCTATACTCCTTCTCCCCAAAATAGCACTTCCCCAAGGGATTGTCTGAATATGTTAAGCTAAACAGAATGGGATTTGGTTACCATATTGCCCAGTTTAACTGTTTTAGACACTCAGATTTAATTTAGGAAATACAAAGTACAGGTGTATCATTTACAGTTGATTAAATATGGTGTTTATGGCATTTATGCTTATGCCTATAAAATGTTGAGTACTGGGACCTTGGTGAGGAATGTGATTTCCACTACAGCACTGTTTCTGAACAGATTCATCCTACATCATTTTTACCTGCAATGCCTTTTCCAGGAATATAATCCAAGATAAATTTGGGGACTCCCTGCAACTCCACACAGCTCTGCCATCTGCAGCGTGCGTATCCCTGCCTTTCTGGTTCTCTGTGTCCCCAGGGTGTCTGAGGATCCTGGGAACTCCCTGAGGGCAGGGGCCAGAGAAAGACCCCAGCTTTGGAAGGGAAGAGAACACAATATTGTAAATACAAACTCAGTCTCAATTGTGATGTTTTAGCACTAAAAGGTCACAACAATTTACACAAGTCTTGCAAATTCAGGTCTCTCTCTCCTGACCTCTCTTCATTCAGCTTATCAGAAATGCTTACATTAAAAGTGCTTCCTGGCACTTGTAAGCTTGCTTTCCTTCCTGACCCTAAACCTCAAACACTCTACAACTCCCAGCCTCCATGGCCAACCCCCTCCCCACCGTCCCCCAGGTGAGGCATCCCAAAGCTTAATCTGCACATGGGACCATGTGCTTCTGTGTTGTTCTGTCCTTCATTCCCTGGTGCTCTACACCTTTGGGACCCAGGTGGGAAGAGGTGGGAGAGTAGTATGTGCCCCCAGCTGAGCAGATCTCAAAGCAAGATCACCTGAGTCAGAATTACATAGGGCGTTTATCCAATGCAGAGTCCAAGAGCTGAAGATCCTGCCTGTGGGGTAGGATTCGTATGTTCTCCAGCAGACTCTGATGTCTAAGGACCACTGCCTAGGACTACCCTCCTGAGTTGGGCCACTGCTGGGATTATAGTCCTCAGAGATCCCAAGGCCTTGTTCTGCATCTCCTGAACTGCAGGCTAGCAGAGACTACATTCAACAGAGGACCCCCAAAGCTTGTCCCACCACAACCCTGCTTCCTTCCAGCTACCAGGCTTCCCACCTCGCAGCCCCACCACACACAGCACACCTACTGTCTCAGCATCCAGAAGCCTCCTCTGAAGAGCCCCATGTGGTTGAGGCCAGGATACTTCTAGGGGGGTGTGGTCCTGGCATCTCTCTCCTGAAACACTCTGAAGTCAGAGTCCCAAGCTTCCTGGCAAGACATTATGTTTGGCTAAGTCCAGAGATTAAACTTGGAGGACAAAAGGTCAATAACAGGGCCATTAAATCCTCTGAGTAATTACCTAAGAGCTACCAAAAGGCTGTGGATTGACTCCCCAGCTTCTCCCAGGAAAGGATCTAGCTCAGAATGGTAGCCATGGAAGCCAGGCTGAGAGAGGTGGCTGCCATTTACTGAGATGTGCTGTGTGCCAGGCACAGAGCTCACCACCTGAAGTTGTATCTCTCAGCAACCCTATGAGTCTGAATTTGTATCTTTGTGGCTACCCACACCCTGAATAAGCATAACCAGGAATTGGTTTCCCTTTTACACTGTGTTCTGATGGCTTTGCGTATAGGTCTCAGCTCTGCTACATACTACTTATGATGTCTATCTTGTTTTTGCTATTGCATTCATTTGGATTTATTTAGAGATAGTGCCTCCTAACTTTCCCCAGCTGGCCTTGAACTCACAATGATAATCTTCCTACCTCAGGCTTCAAGTGCTGGACTTAACAGGCATGTGATACTGTGCCTGGCTTCAGCCTTGCTTCTCTCCTATTTTCCAAGTCCTAGAGTAGGTGAAGTTTTCAGTGTGATGATGCATAAATAAAACCATTACCCTTATAGGTGTTCAGTAAATGTCAGCTTCTATTGGCCGGGGAGATGGCTCAGTGGAATAAGCGCTTAAGCGCAAGGGCCTGAGTTCAATCCCCGGTTCTTAAAAAAAAAAAAAAAAAAAAAAAAAAAAAACTTCTATTACTTGAATTAAATTTTTTTTTTTCAGGACCAGAGTTGAACCTTGCTAAGTAAGCTCTCTCCCACTGAACTATGGTCTCAGCCTTTTTATTTTTTAAATTTTAAAACATGATCTCACTAAGTGGCCCAGGTTGGCCTTGAACGAGCAAACTCCTGCCTCAGCCTCTGGAGTAGCTGGGATTACAGATGTGGGAACAATGTCCAGCTTGAATTAATATTTTTTAACGTAGGAAAGAGTAAGAGTTCAGCTATGTTTAGTGCTTTTCCTGATCATAATTGGGAGTCAGTGCAAGAGCAGGCTTCCCCCAGGCTCTCCCATAGCTGACACTATTCCCCTGGGGCTCGCCCCGTGGGACAAGAACCTGCCACTCACAGACCAGCCACGGGATAAATGGGCCTTCAATAATCAGCTGTTGAGTCTGTGCTACTATGTCCCTGTCTCGCTGTGGTGCTGCATGCCTCCATAAGGCGCGCTAGGACTTGTGCACAGGTGGGAGAGAGGAAGTAGGGCACGGGGGTGAGTCGTGGAGCTTCCAAGGGTTGGCAAGCTCCCCTGCTTTCGCCCGTCTCGAAATGCTGACACAGCCCTTCCAGCTGGAAAGATAGCTTTCTAAGAGACCCAAATGCTCAGACTCAGAAGCTTCAAATCAAATGGTAAACACTTTCACCCCTTCACTCTGCATGGCTTCCTTCTTAGGCCTATGCCATTTGCTCTGCACTCTCACTGCCCCTTCTGTGTCCCTGCAGCAGCCACCTCCCTATCCTCTGCGCTGCCTGCCTCTCATCTCCGCTGGGCTACAGCTAACCTGCTGCGCCTGGCATCTCAGGTCCTTCATTAGTAGCGCTCACTCTCATACCAGTCTACAGTGTAGCCAGTGTTTGCCAAGATGGGGGGACTTAAATTCTGCCTGCAGATCAGGCTACTTCCTTATGTATTCTCCCAGCCTCCACTCCTCAGCCTCTTAAATGGGGCTATAAGGCAACCTGGAGCCCGAGATGAGAACTATATCAAAAAGGCCAGTATCTAATAGTAACCCTATAGATTTCCTCTCTTGCCCCCTACCTTCCAGGCAACACATTCTTCTCTGCTTGTCTCCGCTTTCCTGCCTTGCTGGTCCCCATTTTCTCTGCTGGTTCAAATCCTATCTCTCCAGCTGGGCTCAGCTGGAATTGCAGCTCCTCTATAAAATCTTCCATAAATAACCCGAGCCCCTAATGCCATTTTCTTGCTGTATTTCTATGGCACAGCCATTGCCTTGAAATGCTAAAATTTATTTCTTGTAGTTTCAACTTGGTCCTCTCAGATCTTTAAGGCCATTATGCCCCACAGCAGGAATGGAGGGTGGAGGGGTGGATGGGGACTTAATATGTGCTTATTGGTAGCTCTAAGTGCAAATCCCTCTATGAAGACAAAATATACAGACCTTCAGACTTTACAAAGCTTCGAGGCATGCTGGTCACCACTCTTGGAAAAGACAGGGCAAGAAAGCCAGGTCTGGGTCCGGTCAGAGGCACTGAGCTCAAGCTCCGGCTGCAGGAAGGCAGCCCAGGGACCCCAGGCCTTGCAGGACTCCCTGCTCTTGGGCTCCACCTCTACCATTGCTAGGTCTGCAGGCACTGATCAAGCCCATCTGAAGGGTGCAGCCTATCACTGAGCTGGTGTCCATTCTGACTAAGTCCCTCGAAGATCTGGGTGGGAAGCCTTTACCGCAGCAGGAGATCCACTTTCCTGATCCCTCATTGGTAGCAGTGACCCAAATATTCTAAACCACCAGGTGAAAGACAACCCCCACCCCACCCCCACCCTGTATGGCTGGGCCTCTGCTTTCCTTTCTTCAGATTAAGGAGTCTGCAGGGTGAAGTGCACAGGCAAAACCCTCCCCCCCCGCGGGGGGGGGCACTTGCCGGCTCCTCCCTCACTCTTACCTAGACTGATATCCTTTACCCAGTGCCAGGGTGGGGTATTCCAGAATGCTGGAGCTGCTGACCTGAGCAAGCAACGCTGGAGGCATGAGAACCCAGGGGCTATTCCACTCCATTTACTAGGGTGAGAGATGCCGGCATCCATAGACAAATTCTAACCCACTAGCACATTCCTTAGTCCACTGTTAACTTTCGAGGACAGCACCACGCAAAGCAAAAATATGGTCTTGGGTACATGCTGGTGCCCACGAGTGGCATCCTTCTTCTAAAAGCGGCTGAATTTCCCATCTGTCCTCCTGGCCTTTGCAAAAGGGTCAGAGGGAGAATCAGAAAAGCCATCTGGTCCACCTCTCAGATCCCAGTGCAGTGCCCCTTCTTGTGTCAGCCAAGCCTGGGGTCTAAATTCTAAATGACAAAGACAGCTCAGGTTTCAGCATCGGGCCCCACCCAACTCCTTGTTCTGGGGTGTGTGCATGTTAGGCAGAGGGGGCCTCCGGACACTCAGGAGTTAACATGGCAGCGGGACTGGCGGGGGTTGGCGTGGCATACAGACTGGGAGGAGGCGACCGGAGTAGGCTGGGAGGTTGGGAGAGCAGCGGAGAAGCGAGTGAGGAGGGCGAGCGAGCGGCGGGAGGAGGGGCGCGCGGAGGTGCGGCGGGCCTGCTCGGCTCACTTGGCACCGGGCGGCGCGCACCGCCGGAGCCCTTCCCTCGCCCGCCAGAGAGCCTCGGGCCTCGGCGCGGGAAGGGACGGGACATCAGCGATCCAGACGTCGCCCCAGCAGCTCGCGGCATAAGTGCACCTGGGAGAAGCGCCCACCGAGCCTCCCCTGGCCTGGGCGCACTGCGCGAGGGCGCGGACCAGCGTCCTCAGTCCGGCCAGTCGTGGGCAGAAAGCGAGCAGAGCGCGAGGAAACAGACTGCGGACGGCGCCCGCGGGTGAGTGTGTGGCTCCGGGAAGACCGGCTGTCGCGGACACTGAGGCCGCTAGCGTGGCTGCGGGTGACGGGAGGCGAGTCGCCTCCTCGGGACGCTCAGCTAGGGTCCCCTCGGCTCCACAGCTCCAGCTGACCGGGTGGGGGGCGGGGGAGGGGCGGGCTGCTGCCGGCCGCGGAGATGCCCGCAACAGGGCTGGCAGCTTAGGGAGGCAGCCGGAGGGGAGCGGGAGGGAGACTGGAGAATGCAAAAGAAGGTGTCCGGCTGCGCTGGGCCTTCATTAACCCCGACAGGCCTGAGCCCCCTAAACTGTTGCTGGGCTGAGCGGGGGCCCTGGAAATGTCGAGGTGCCCAGAGGTGGCAGAGAGGTTAGGGAGGGCGTGCCAGGGGCAGACCAGTAGGGTATAAGCACTCAGAGCTCGGGGACTCAGCCCTTCTCAGGGCTCCGGTGTCAGTGCTGAGGGGACAAGGTGGCCTTGGATCTGCCCTCAGTATCTGGCTGCAGGAGCCAGGTCCTTCTGGGTTGGCCGGTTGGGGTCTGACTGCAGCCTAGGATGGGACAGGCAGGGTGGAGGATGGGCCGGCCTGGAGCTCAGCTGGGGGCTCTGGGAGTGGGAGCCGCAGGTGCAGAAGGGTGGCTCTGCGCCCCCACAGCACCCCCAGGAGACGAGCACTGGGCAGCCACAGGTGGGGCTTCCGTCCTGCCGGCATGGCGAAGGGCGGTGCAGGCTCTGGCTGTCAGGCTGGCTGTGCGCAGCAAGGAGTGGCTAGGTGAAGGGCCCTGAGCTGAGATGCTAGAGAGGGGCAGGGGAGTGGGACCTCGTGGGTGGGTCCTGGGGTGTTGCTGTGTACCCCTCTGTCCCTGTCCTTCCTCCCCCACCAAGGGAACAGGAAGGAAAATGTCAGCTGGGCTTTGTGCTCTGTTCCTTGGGCTGCCGCAGCTCCCATCTGTTGGAGCCAACGCAGCTTCTAATTGGGCGACTGGCTGAGTTGGAGGGGGTGGGCTGGGCACAGCTCTGGGTTGCCAGAGATGGACTGGCAAGCTCTCTCTCTCTCTCTGAAGACCCCAGGAGGTGGGTGGTGGTGGAAGGGACGGCCTGCCCAGGTCAGATGGCTCCCTGCCAGCCTGGTTGCCATCAGCAAGAGGATGGGAAGGGAGATCAAGGTCTCTTCTGTGTACCCAGGGCATGGAGGCTCCGTGCTCCCCTGCCCTGAAGCCAGGATTGACTCTGCCAAGCATCCTCTCGCTGAAGGGGCAGGCCAGCATTTCCACCCAATGGCCCTGTTCCTTAATGTCTTCCCAAAACAGAGCACTGGGATGGGGATGTGGAGTCAGGGGTGGGGACAGGGCACCAAGCCCCCTTGCCTGTGGGTCCTGTTGCTACCTGAAAAAGTCACTCAGTAGCTTGACCCACTTTGCTGGCCAGGTACTGTTGTCCCCAAAGGAAGGGAAAGGGCCCAGAGAGGGGCCTGAGCCCCCTCAGCCTGCTTTTTTCTCCCCAGGCTAGCTCTGATGCTCCTCCTTACTGCCCAGGGGGCCCTGGCATGGGAACTCATTATTTTAGAAAGGATGGAATGGATGGGCTCAGTGCCTCAGCAGCCAAGGCTCCCTCAAGATTTGACAGCTAAGAGCACCCCCAAATCCACACCTTCCCCCACACAGCCTACCCAGAGATGTGGCTCCCCAGATCTAGCCAGGCTAGGACAGCAGCCCCTCTGATGTCCTGCCCCCTTCTTCCTCTTCCCCCTCACTGCTCCATCTGCCTGTGCCCTCACCCTGCTCTGCCTCATCACTGATTGCCCCTTCCCTGAGGGGTCTCTGCCTCTACCTTTGCCCCTCTCCTATGAACTGCAGCCCACGCCTGAGCCCAGCCACCTTGTCCCGGAGTGGGGGGAAGAGGGGACTGGCGCTGTTGGCTTTGCTGCCTTCCTTCGCAGAGCAGCCTGGCTGGGGGCCTGGCAGCTGCATTCCTCTGCCCCCCCCAAATCCCCAGAATCACTCTGACCCCTTCTACTTCCCACCCCCTTATTGCTTTTATTTGAAAAGAAAAAGAAAACGAAATGCTTTTTAAAAAATCATTCAACAATTATTTATCGAGCCCTTACTGTGTGCCCAGCAGTATTTTAGGAGCGGAAGATACAGCAGTAAACAAACCTCCGTGTCTCAGACAGAGCTGAACTTGCACGTTTCAACTTGACAGCTAACTCATTCTATGCTCACCGCTGGGGGGTGGGGAGGAGGGTGAGCAATCCCAGTGCATCATAGTGACACCGCCCTGCCAGGGCCATCTCCTCACCATACTCCTGGCACCACGTAAACAGATGTCTGTGGTCTGAAAGGATGCACCGGTTCATAGTTCACTGTTTTCTGGGGGTCTGAATAGAAGACGGTGCTTCAGAGGAGAGAAGTGTCGATTATTACTTATTGAGCACTTACTGCGCGCCTGTTTATGTTAAAAGTTTTATTTAAAAAAATTCTATTCGATCCTCTTGATAGTGTCCTAAGGTCTGCATTATCATCCCATTTTCTAGTTGAGAAAATTGAAACCCAGAGATGCCCTAGGCCACATAGTCCCTGTTTTGAAATCACTGGTTATTTGCAGTTCATTGTCCCCATCTGGTAAGCTGTCCCGTTATGCCGGAGTCCCCATTTCACCTTCCCTTACAGCATCTTGTTGTTGCTGCGATTTAGGAGACTATAGCGTGTATAAGCCTTTGCTGAATGGTCGCATGAATAAGCGTTCTCAGATGGTCAGAGAAGGTTTTCTGGAGGCGTTGGGACCCTGGAGAGGAGGCAGGAATGTCAAGGAATCCTTTTGATCTTCTACAGATGTGAGCGAAACTGTGGCCAGCAGCACCCTCCCCCAGTCCCACCTGCACCCAGGGAGAGTGCCGGGGAAATTACTGCTTCCGTTCAGGGTCAGCACAGGACTTGGTCCATGGCCAGGCTAGTGAGTCAGTGTGGCTCCTGCTCTCAGCCTCCTTGGGCAAGCCTGAGCCCTGCGAAAGGGCCAGGCCGAGGGCCTTTCACGGGGAAGCTACAGGGAAGGGCAAGGTCATGGTCAGAGCTGCAATGGAAGAGCGACCAAAGCTCAGAGGAAGGAAGGCAGAGGCAGAAGTTAAGAGGAAACAAAAACCACAACAGGAGATGTGTACCACACACACACACACACACACACACACACACACACACACACACAACCTTGCAGTCCTGTGTGGCTGGATCCCTACGAGAAGTCACATCTTAAGTGGCCTTGGGGGCTTGGTATCTCTGGCCTTCAGTGCCAAGGCTGAAAGTGGCCTCATCCAGGCCCCTGCTTAGTTGGTCACCCCACGTTTTCTAAGTGTCCACGGTGATAGGTGCTATGAACAGAGACAGATCAGATGTTTGCCCTGCCCTGAGGACCCCACAGTGGAAGTACAGATTCTAGAGCCATGGGCCTGGTATTTGAATCAGGCTCCAGCACCTATAGCTGGGCGCCACTGGGCAAGTCATCCAACCTCTCTGTGTGTCAGCTTCCTTGTCTATAAAAGGGACAAAATCATACTTGGGAAAGTTGTCAGGAAGATTATATGAGGTAATATACATAGCAAGCCAGAATAGTGTCTGGCGTATGATAAGTGCTAAATAAATATTGCTGTGATTATTATGGGGAAGGGGTCAGTCCTGTAGATAAAAACGAGGCCTGTGCTCTAGTTCAGGGTGAACAGAGGCTACTGCTTCTATGAGCAGATGATATTTGAGCCAAGGCTTCAAAAGGATGAGGGGTGGTTCAGTCCCCGGGCCTGCCATGCCAGCCCCACCTCCAGGGCCCGCTGAGACTGCGATTGAGACTGGGCACTTGAGAGGCTGTAAACAGGAGAATCACTACGAGTCCAATCTACTAGTGGGACCCTGGACACCCTGTAGACCCTTCCTTAAAATACAGGAAAAGAAAAGGAGTCAGTGGACGGGTAAACTGGCCCAGGGACACTGGAGCTGAGGGCATCTAAGGCACAGGAATTGTGTCAAAAGGCTTCATGACGTGGACATTGTCAACACCACTGACCGGACCCTCTCAGCCTTTTTGTCCCCAGTGCAGAGAGGTCGGCTTCCAGTGGGGCTGGCTAATTGCCCAGAGCAACCCCATGCCCCTGGGTCTAGAACATCAGCCTCAGGGTGGGAAAGCCCGTGCAGCCCCGCTGGGTGCAGTTGCATGGCCTCTGACACATGCTAACCCTTCACCACGCAGACTCAGTTGAAAGCCTAGAGCTGCCGCACTCTTGTCCCCCTGGCTTCTGGTCCCCTCCTGGGGACCCAGAAGACCATCTTGGCCTGAGGGAGCTGCCTTATAGGAAGTGAGTTTAACTAGGTTGGGTTTGGAATGTGGCTCGTCTCTGCATATTTTTTCCACTGACACCTTCCCTGCTGTTCAGCATTTGATGGACCTAAAGCGAGTTCAGAGATGAAGAGCAAGCAGTAGATTCCTGGGGCAGAAATGGTTTCCTGGCTTCCACCGCTCAGTTTGTAATGACACAGATTATAGTGTCTAGCATTTATTGAGCACTTACTACGTGCCAGGCACCAAGCCAAGTGCCTCACCAGCATTATCTCACTAAATCCTCAAATGCCCCTATTAGGTAGGCAGGTACTCTTATTATCCCAAATTTAAACGCGAAGAAGCTGAGATCCAGGCTTGCTCAAAGATATGATGCTAGAAAAGAGATCCAGGGATGGATTTAACTCTTCTCTTTGATTCCAAGTATCCTGTCCCTGTTGCACCCCAGAGTCCAGGGCTTCCTGGGCCTCTAGCCTATTCTCCTACTTCCCTATGAGAAGAAATTCCCCAACCAGCCCTGGCTAAGCCAGGAGTCACCTACCTTCTTTTAGACATTGTCAGAGAGGGTCTCTGATCCAACAGTGTTTCTTTATCTCAGCTGAGTGCCTCAGGGGACTCAGGGAAGCTGGGCCATAAAAGTCAGTGCCATGGATGCAGGATGGGATCAGATGTGAGGGTAACTCGCTGGGAAACATGAGGACAGAGGGAAAGGGGCAGGCTTGCGCTGCGTCCAGCGGATGTCCCGCCCAGGCAGCATCCTGGGTCCCAGGAAGAGCAAGGGCAATCGTTCCTATTTCCAGACATCCGGTGAGATCACCAGGCAGCTCCTTGGGAGAAAACAGGTGGAGGAATGGGGCAATGACTGATGCTGTCAGCTCTGTCCCCTGGAAAAAGTAGGTCTGTGTTATCTGATCCTTCCAGGGAGAAAGATAAAGGGGAGAAGAAAGCCAGGTACGTTGATGTTCTTCTGTGAAGGGCTCAGACCAAGCCAGGGAGCTGGAGGATGAAAGTGTCTGTTTTTGGCCAGAGAGGGCAGAGGTGGCGATACCCAGAAGGTGGAATGACCACATGGGACAGCTGGTGGTGCTGCTCTGTGCAGGAGGAGTGGAAGGGGAGAACTGACACTTTGCTTGCTGTCACTGTCCGCTGTCACTTCTACTTCTGAACAGACCTCCCAGTGAGTGGAAAGCCCTGAGCTGCACAAGATGTCCCCCAAAGCTGGCCCAGGGCCCAAAGGGTGGACTCACAACCAGAGGGGACCTGCAGCATTGTCCCACCCACCGTCCATCCCCGAGCATAGTGACACTGGAGTCTCATTAGTGCCCATTTCTTAAGCATCTGGGCCTGGCTAGACAGCAGGGAGCAGCAGAAATCTCTGTCCTGAAGGAGCATTCATGTCATTGTCTGGGGACATGGTAAAATAAACTTGTAAAGCAAATGGGTTGAATAAAGCAGTCAGGAGAACAGTGTGCTGCTGGGAGCAAGGGAGGTGGCAGATTGTCTGGGCTGTCACAGAGGCTTTTGAGAAGGTGATGTCCAAGGAGGCCCAAGGACTAGGAGAGAAGCCCAGGCCTGGCAGGGTTGAGGAGCATGAGGAGGCCGTGCGGGCAGGAGGCAGTAGCAGGAGCGGAAGTCAGAGAACACAGAGGCCAGGATGAAGAGGGCTGGGTCGGGGGAGGTGTCTGGCTTCTTCTGAGGGAGACAGGGCTGAGCAGGGTTTGGAGTGTCAGGTGACACTCTGATTTCTACACCCAGAGCTTTGACCATCCGTTCCAACATGGCGGCAAGTGGCCAGTCAGGAAGTTCTGATGGATGCAACTCCCTGGCCTTTGAAGCTATTTGAGTCACCTGGTGTATCTTCAAGTGTCCGTACAGCCTTGTCTGTGGAGCATGGGGGTGGGAGTGGGGCAAGGGGTTGGGAGAACAGAAGCAGAAGACCCACTCTTTGCTGGTAGGGAAGCCACAGATCAGTTGGGAGGCATAACTCATGCTCACAAGAAATAATGAGGGAATAATACCAGACAGTATTTAAAACCGAGTGCTAAACTGTGTGATTTAGACTATAAATGTTATCAGAGCTGTGAGCGCTGTGTGGGAGTCTATAGGGAACGCTTCCTCAGGAGGTGCGGCTGACTAGGGCACCAGAAAGCAGAGTGCTGGCTGTGTGGAGGGCGGGTTCTCACCAGAACTCAGGCGTGGTGGGGCAAGGAGAGACTGGACTGCAGAGCAGGCTTACGGGTAGGGAAGCGGTGGCAGCATGCCAGCTCACAGCATGCGGCTTCATCTCTGGATAAGCCCCTTCCCAACAGTGGGGCAGTTGGGCGCCTGATACACTCTTTTCTCTTTGTTCGATTGGTATTGGGGCGGGGGGGGGTTCTGTTTTGGGTATTGGATATCAAACCTAAGGCCTCACACACTCTAGGGAAGCACTCTTCCCCCAAGCCATTTTTTACTTTAAGATAGAATCTCACTAAACTGGCAGCTTAACTTTAAATCCTCCTGCCTCAGCCTCCCCAGGAGCCTGGATTATAGGTGTCCGATACAACCCTGGGCTTCTGATGCTCTTGTTAATCCCTCAGGGAACAAGGAGGGCAGCCCTTTAGGTGTAAAATCCAGCCTCCAGGGCTCCTGCTCCCACTCTCCCAGGGCCAGCTGATCTGTTCATGGAAACCCTCTGGCCTGAAGCAGGTCCCATGCTGCCTCCACTGTCTTCCTCAGAGCTACACCTTCAGTTTTCTGGAATTCTCTTGGTCCCACTTCTCTGCCCAGATTACAGCCACTTCTCCCCTGGCCTCTTCTGCTGGCCCTGGCTCTGTCTGGCATATTAGTCCTATAACATCCCTGTATGTTTCATATTTAGTGAACCAGAAGACAAATCCTGACAAAGGGAGCAAGCTTCTTCCCTACGAAAAGGAATCGAGTCCTCCCCTGAGCAGGGCTGAGCTCACCTCTGAGGTGTGGAGCAAGGTCGCCCGGTGCAGTGAGGGATTCCATGGTGGGTGCCCTCACCCACTGAGACAAGGCTGGAGACACAGTCCTCCCTGGACCCCAGCGAAAGAGCAGAAGCCAAGTGTGTGGGCAGAGCAGCCCCTCCTCAGCCCTACCCGCCTGGGCTCCTGGGAGCTGAGAAAGGAGGCCTCATGATGACCCAGGCCAAGTTCCTCTGGGCAGCCAGCTGAGTGTAAGGCCCTTGTCCTTCGTCCTCAGAATCCAGGGCAAGCAGGGTAAGGAGAGGCCGGATCGCAGGGCAGGCTAACAGGTAGGGAAGAGGTGGCAGTGTGCCAGCTCTTTAGGTGTAAAGAGTGTAAAGAGTGTGACCCACTCTGATGGAGTGGGTTAGAGTCTATGCTATCCAGCTGTGTGGACATTTTACTTTGACCTCTCTGTGCCCCAGTTTCTCCGTCTGTTGATCTGGATTAGTGACACTCACTTTTTTTTTTTTTTTTTTGCAGTACTGGGAGCTGAAGCCAGGGTCTTCACCTTGAGCTACATCTCTAAGCATGCTTTATTTTTTTTTTTATTTTGAGACAAGGTTCCACTGAGTTGCATCACATTTGAGAGCCTCCTGCCTCAGCCTCCCAGAGTGCTAAGATAGTAGGCGTGCGCCGCCATGCCACATGCAGCAGCCACGCAGGGTTCTTCATACCACAAGCTAACATTTGTGGGTGTTTAGAGGCACCAAAGCTTTAATGTATCTATCTCACTTAATCCAAAGGACACTGTGAAGTAGACATTATTCCTCCTCTTTTCTCAATTGAGGAAGCAAAAGCCACAAAGCATTAAATAACTCGCCCAAGGCTATATGCAGGCAACAAGTGGCAAAGCCAGAATGCAGCCCCAGTCCCTAGGACTCCAGAGCCCTGGTTCCCAGCCATCTCCTGAAATGAACTTATTTGTGTAAAGTGCCTGCTACAAAGTAGAAGCTCAATAAATGTTAGCAGGTTTCTTCCCCATCAGGGCTGTTCCTCCAGGGAAAAGCTTTCCCCTAGCACCAAGCATTTCTTTTCCAGGCCCCCCTGGGATGTGTGACAGAAGTAGGAATCCAATGAGCTGCCAGTTTATACTAGGGAAGAGGGGCTGAAGAAGAGCAAGCCATTTGCATGCAATTCTAAAGCTCCAGGCTGCAGCGAATGCCCAGGGCACCTGTCTGCTTTGAGAGCTACCTTCCAGCCCCACTGGGGTAAGGCCCTTGGTAAAGGGCACCTGGCCCGGGTTGCGCTGGAATCCAGGGGCCAAGCCCACGTCTGCACCCTCTACTTGAGCTGGTCACTGGTGGGGAGTCTGAGGCCTGTGCTTTCTAAACTTGGCTGCTGCTTCTGGGCTGTCATAAGACCAACCTGGGACTCTCTGGATGGCTGTGGGAAGAGGACAGCGCTAAAGGTCAAGGTGTGGGGAAGGAAGGACAGCGTCACAGCTCTGTGACTGCTGCATTGGCCAGCCTCGTGCAGCAGCAGTGTGCAAGGAGGCATGCACAGGGCTGCATCTGGCCTTACCTGGAGATATGGTGAGAAGGGATGACCTGGAGGGTCAGCTGAATATGGGGGTGCACATGGGACCGAGGAGAGAGCCCCAGAGCAGTCATCGTGCATTCCTCCTGGGAGACCCCCTTTCTGGTGGATGTAGGACCTGTGTCTGCACAGCCCCCCAGCACGGCCAGAGCCTGCTGGTGCTCACACTGGACGCACCCAACCTAGAGCGCCTCTGCATTTCCCCAGGGAAAAATGAAAAGGGGGTGCCCATGTCTTAGCACTTTAGAACTAATGGCAATTGAGAGCCCTCACGCCCTGTGGTTTTCAAGCACTTTTAGAAATTGACTCATATTTTCAAAGGAAAACCATAACATGTGATAGGCAGAATAATGACTTCTCTGTGGCCACGTACGAATAATCCCTGGAAACTGGGAACAGGCTATGATACAGCAAGGGAGAATTAAGGCTGCAGATGGAATTACAGTTGGTACGTTGTCTGATCTTCAAATAAAGAGATTATTGGAGAGGTTGATACAGGAGGATCACTGTGAGTTCCAGACCAGCCTGGGCTACATAGTAAGTTGAAGGGCAGCCTGAACTACATAGTGAGACCCTGTGTCAAAACATAAAAATATTCTGCCTTATCTTAGGGAGCCCTGTGTAGTACAAGAAATAGGGAAGCATAAGTTGGTATCACAGTAGGGCCATATGGGGCTGGGGATATAGCTCAGTGGCATAAGCACCTGCCTGGCAAGTGCAAGGTCCTGAGTTCAATCCCAGGTGCCAAAAACATAAAATAAATGGAGTAAGGCCATATAGGACTGGTGTTGCCGAAGGAAGGGGCCAAGAGCCAGGGAATGCGGGCAGCATTGGGAAGGCAGGGAAAGGCAGGAAAACACATTCTCTCCACAGCCTCCAGAAAGGACTGCTGTACTTTAAGGCAGTGTGGCCCATTTTGGTTTCTAATCTCCAGAGCTATGTAACACCTCTGTGTTGATTTAAGGTACTACATTTGTGGTATTGTGGTATCCAGCCACAGAAAATTAAGTTTAAGCTACAAGCAGAGCAGGGGGGCCAGACCCCCTTGACCTCCTCTTGATCACCTAAGGGCAACCCTGCAGAACTGCTTCTCAGCACAGAAGCTCTGAAATGCATGGAGGTCTGAAACACAACCCCTGCCTCTTCCAGACTGTGAGACCAAGGCCCGGAGCGAGAGAGGCAGCTTTGTTGGAAGACACCATAGCAAACTCGGACTCCAGTCCAAGGCTGGCTTGTGTCTGGTCAGAGAGCCTGGATGCCTCCACAAATTCTGCACTCCGCCTTTCTAATAGATGTGTGTGTGTGTGTGTGTGTGTGTGTGTGTGTGTGTGCACTCGAGGAGCACAGGGTGCCGTGCTGGGCCTCAGGCAGAGGCGCAGTCAGTTCCTACTGCAGGGAAGGTGAGGACAGCTGCTCAGTTCTGCCCTGCCCTCCACCCCTCGGTGTCTTCCAAACTCGGGCAGCCAGCCGAACACTTCAGCCTGTCAGGCCCCAGCTGGGCTTCATCAGAGCCACCTCTCTGGGCAGGCACCTGCTTGCCTACAGCACCCTAGCTAGGTTCAGGTGAACAGGACACTGCCTCAGGGAGGGGAGGGGAGGAGAAGGGAGAGAAAGGAGGCAGGGGAGCAGTGCCCTGCCTGAAACAGCACCTCAGTACCACCATATCTTCCCTCTGACAGACGTTTTGGCCTCCTACCCCCCCCTCAGCACACCTGAGCCACTGGCCAGCCCCCAGGGCTGCCAGCTCCTGGTGTCAGTCTCCATGGCAACCCCACATTTGCAGTTCTGGTTTCTAATGACTTATTGGCATGTGTGGTAATTTGCAGAGCTTGGCAGGAAGAGAGCTTAGGGAGCTGTGAGAAGGGGCGGGAGGCAGGGTGGGGACTTGGCAGTCAGGAGGGCCTCAGGTGTTGGAGGAGGACAGAGGTACGCTTGGCCCTACCCCCTTTCCTAGTCCCTGCTGGCTGCTGTCCCAAGGAAGAGAGCTGCCTCACGCCCAGCGCCTCTCTGGCTTTCTGAGGAGCTCCTGCGATCTCCAGGCCCCTGTGAGGAAGACAGATGGACAGACAGATGTAGCACACAGCTGCTCACCTGTCAGGCAGACTTGGGTAGGCAGGAGGGAACTGACAGCCATGTTCAGCCACCACAGGTCAGACCATTCATGTCTCCTGTCCGTTCCCTGAGCCCTGAGAACAAGGGGTTCCCTCTGGGACCCAGAATCGCTCTCCTTTGTGGGGAGAGAGATGCAGACATCATCTCCACAGGACAGGTCCTGGCAGACAGTCAGAAAACCAGGCAAGTCAGTAGTGAATGAAAGGTCAGATGATGGAGGTGCGGGAAGGGGCAGCCATCCTAGTCATCAAAGGGGAGGTAGGGGGGTCTGACCCTTCTCCACTGTTGCTGGAGCTTCCTTAGCCTCAGTACTGCGTCCCCAGAGTACGCGGAGGGAGCGGTATGGCCCTGTCCTGTACACAGCTTCCTGCTTCCCCTTCTCTACAGTCGTAGGAGGCAGCCCTGTGTGCAGAAAAGAGCGCTGTCTTTAAGGTTAGCTCCACCTGTGTTAGGACTCTGTCGCTGAGCTGCTCTGTGATCTTGGATCTGTCCCTTAACCCCTCCCCGAGCCTCAGTTTTCTTGTCTCTAATGTGGGACCCGCAACCCGGCTCACAGAGTTGTGCAAATGAAACCAGCTGATACTTAAAAAATGGGTGACGCATTGTAGGCCCCAATAAATAGGAGAGAATTTAGAAAGTGGTCTTTTAATTACCTCCCCAAATAAACAGGAGCAATGCGATGGATAATTTAAATAATTCTGGTGGACTTGGTGAGGTTCTTTTTAAAATATTTGCAAATTGTCTTCATTCATTCAGGAAATGTTTATTGAGTATCTTTGGTGTGCAAGTCCTGGGCGGGGCACCGGGTCTCTCCCCGTGGAGGGGCCTGCGTGATCTCTGAGCAGATAGCGCTTCTCAGGATAGCTGGGGCTTCGGAAGAGACTGCCCCAGAGAAAGGTCTGGACCGTGGAGGCTCTTTCTAGGTCCTGTCCACTGAAAGCTGTGGAGGCTCTTTCTAGGTCCTGTCCACTGAAAGCTGCTTCCTGAGTCTGTTTTCAGAGCCTTAGCTGCTGCCAAGGCTGGAGGCAGCCACCAAGGACCACCAGCTCAGCGGGGTACCTGCTGTGAGCTGCCACTGGAGCTATTGCTCTCCTGCCACTGGGAGGGCGCGGGGTGGGGAGCAAGCAGAGCTGGGAATAGCAGGTGGACCTCTGGGAGCCCCCACCCTGCCTCACCCCCCACAGCTTCCTCTGAGATGGCACCCCTGAGATCGTGGGACGGGGTGGCTGCCCGCTGTGTTCTGACCCTCCACTTCACCCTGTAGTTTGTTTCCACAGTGGCGAGGGCTTGGGAACTGTACCCTCGGGTTAGGGTTGCTAGTTGAGCACACTCATAACCTGCAGCCCTTGCTAGCTAGCATCAGGGCTACCTTAGCTGTCCCCTGACCTACAGTGATCCACGAGAAACTCAAACCTAAGGGACGGAGAGGGCTTCTTGAGGTTGTACAGCAAATCAGTGCTACAAGACTAGGTGGAAGGCTCCTAACTCCTGGCCTCAAGCTACACTGTCACCCCTCCACCAGTGTCCTCCTCCCGCTGCCTTTCCTGATCTTTTACCCTGGGAACACAACCCCACCAGTCCGTTCCCTGGTTCTTCTGCCAAAGCCACTGGCTCCCAAGGCTACTTCCTAAGGGCTCTTGCCATCATCTGAAAATCACTCGGATTTGAACCTTCACCCCCACCCTGCTTCCCAGTCGCCACCTTCTGGTCTTCAAACTTGCTGGTCTAAGGATGCCCACCCCACTGGTCTTTCACCTCTTGGCAACCTTGGGTCTATTGGCAACTGTAGTCTCCCACCCCCCATTACCTTCCTTGGCCTTTCTTTCTCTGAGACCAGATGGATTTCATCGTCCATCATTTTAAGAATCTTCTGCCTTGTGTCCTAAATTTTTTTTTCACCTTCTGTCTTTTTATTGTTCCAGTTTGGCAGAGTCCCAGTTCTGGAGTAATTGCTCTATCTGCTCCCTTTACCTATATCCAGGCAGCTGAAGCTTCTAGAAGCGCGTGCGTGCGCGCACACGCACACACACACACAGGTACCTCTACCAACTCACCATTCCCCACCCATCTTGCTCTTCAGAAGCACCTGGTGTTCCTACGAGTCTCCTGGTTCCCTCTCCCTGAGTCTCCACAATGGCTGTTTCACACCTCCTTCCCCAAACCTCTGCCTCCACCCTTGCTCTCAGCTGAGGACCTCACCTCCCACTTCACAAAGAAATAGAAGTGGGCAGACAGAGCTCCCCAACTTGTCCCCACCGAACCCTTAGAAGCACCTGCCTCTGCATTGGTCTTCTCCCCATCCTCCTGTTTTAGCTGAGGTGGCAGCGTTGTTACCCCGGGTCACAACTTCCACCACCCCCGTCCTTGCCTATCATTACCCTTCTAGAGTACAGTTCTCCACTATGCTCAAGTTTCTCCCAGCTTCACAAAACAAAACGACTAAAACCTTCCTCAAGCCCGATCTGCAGCTGCACCATCTTTGTTCTCCTTTAAAGCCAACTGCTTTGGGAGAGTGGTTCCACAACCCTCTCCTTAGTGCACCGCCCACCCCTTCCTCAGCCCCTCCCGAGTCTGGCTGCCTCCCTCACACTGTGGGAGCTCTCCAGATCCCTGGAGCAGGGCAGCATTTTCAGTTCTCAGAAGCATTTTTCCCTCCTTGACTCTTTGCTTCCCCTTCTCTGTCCCTGTCCTCCAGGCCTCTCCGGCTACTCTGGTCATCTTTGCTGACTCACCCTTCACTCCTCCATCTTTAAATGTTGGCATTCTGGATAGGCTGGTTCAAAGTGTTCTCTTTTGAGTGTTCTGTCCCTAGGCCATGTCCACCACATGAATGGCTTCTGCTGTCATCCACCGGCAAGTGACGCCTACATCTCCAGCCTGCATCTTTTCATGTCAGCTCTGTAGCCTCACATTCTACTGCTCAGTTGACTAAGCTGGATGTCTCAGGCTTGACATAGCTAAGGCAGAGTTGTGAATTCTAGATCTCCTACCTCCCCATGCCTTTCATCCTCCATCTTTTCTGGTGTGATCCATTTTTGTGAATGGACCTATTTCAGGCCAGTGCATATGCTGGGAATCATCGTCCACCCTTCCCTGTCCTCTCCTTACACCCAGTTCCCCTGTCACCAGGTCCTGGCTGCCTCTCAAATGGCACCTAGATATCTTCCCCTCCCTCCTCATCATCTTCACAGTGCTACTTTTCTCCCCTCAGTATTGAGTCCTGAACCCCAGGGTCCTTGTACTTAGCTGTACCTAGACTTTTTTTTTTTTTTTTAATTTTGAGACAAGGTCTCAAGTTTGTGGGGTTTTTTGCCTCTGCCAGCCACAATGATGAGACTGCAGGCACCGCCACACCTAGCTCCACAGGTCCCCTTTGGTTCAGGCTACCCCTGCCTGCTGCCTAGAACACTGGGTCACCTTCATATTTACCCTTGCACCTCCACTTTTGGATCTCAATTGCCGCTGCAATGATCTTTTGAGGTTGAAGAAGTCATGCCTTCCTGTCACCTCAGTGACTGCTTTTTAGGATGGCCAGGGAACAAACCAATAAGATCTGCCCCACACTTGCCTTGCTCCTTCCACTAGCTCTGCACTGGTGCGCAAGTCTCTTACAGTTCCTAGACTGCTGAGCTCCTTTAGTCCTCATGATCCTCATGCATGCTGTCCTCTGGCCCCTGCCACTCTGCCTGTCCTGTACTTCTCCCTAAGTTTGGATTACACTTTAGACCTGAGCTTAAGTAATCCCCCCTTAGACAATCCCTCCTTCTCCTCCAGGATGTCCCCCAGCTTGGTGGTCCAAGTAGTTTAACCCACCCTGTTAAACACCCTGACAGTGCCCCAGAGGCTCCCTTTAGAACACACCATGACATAACAATTCTTAGGTAAATACCTGTTTGGGGCTCTAGGCTGTGGCCTAATGAGGACAGAGACCCTGTTTGGTACCTTCTATCACTGGTGCCTGGTACAGATTCCACATTCAAAAATACTTGGGGGTGAATTTGTGAATGAGAGGTCTTTAAACACAAAAAGGATCCCATGGAAAAAGCTGGAGGGACAGATGTTCCTTGAACATCAGTGGTAGACCAGACGGCCAAGGCTTGCCAGTGGTTGGCTGTATAAAAAAGCTGGGCTCCTGATCCTGTGCCCCTGCTCTTCCCTCCCTCTCTGTCTCCAGCTAAAGATCCTGCCCAGATCCAAAGGACAGTCCCTGAGCTCCCAAACTAGGCTCCTCCCCACCAGTAGCTCTTTCAGGAGCCATAGCAACAATCACACGTGCGTAGCTCTTCATAACCTACTAAACTCTCTGGCATACATTATGGTGCTTGGTTGTGTTTGTCCCTTGTGTCACCTCGTGAGGATCACCTGTTTTGCAGCAGAAAAGCTGCAGCTCAGGAGGGGCTTGCTGGTTTACTGCAGTCCTGTGGCTGGTGCTGCAACCCCCTGCCACGCTCTCTCTCCTGCTACACACCCACGCTCAAGAAAAGAGGCTGCTGAGAGTGGGAGATTACCCACAGCAGTGGAAGGAGCGTGGCACCAAAGATGAACCCACACAGGGTGGGAGGGAGAGTGTGTTTGGATGTAGTGCGTGCTCTGGTTTGTAGTAAACTGACTACAATTGGGTTGGCTTTGCAGAGCTAGCTGGCCTCTCCTTTTCCATGGATCCTTTTAGCCCCTCACTGCACGCTGGGGACAGAGAACTCTGGAACCCCAGGGGCGAGTGGCCAGAGGACAGGTGAAAAGCAAAGAATGAAGCCTGTGGAAGCCAGTGAAGAATGGTGACTTTCCCCCAGTCACCTTGGCCTTCACCTCCTGCGCCAGCCTCTTCCCGCCTCTGGCTCCTCCCAGGTGCCCAGTAGAGCCACCTAGCCTGTTCGCCAGCCACACCCTGCTGCCTCACACCTCCATCCTTCCCAAGGCTGCTTTCCAGGCTGGAGCTCAGCAGAGCCTTCCCTCTGGGCTGACTGTCAGGCGTCCGTACTCACCTGTAGGAACAGCTTTTCCAGGAGACTTTCCCTGGGCCTAGAGGATTCCTCCACGTGCTCAGCACACTCCACGCATCCCACTCAGTGCCTGTCTTTGGCGGGCCCTTCCGCTCTGCTGTGGTTAGGCACAGACTCAGTATGCTCGTGGGCACTCCCAGAGCCTGGCATGCAGCAGTGGGCGCCAAATAACACTCCTTGAAGGCTCGTCATGTCCTCGATGCCTTTTTAGTGCTTAATTTTAACTCCTTGAATACTGGAGGCAACTTTTCATTTTAACATATGTATAAGTTTGAGAAAGGAATAAAGAAATATACAGGGAAGTCCTGAGCACTCTCCACTCAACCTCTCCCAGTGTTGACATCGTGTGTGACTTCAGTACAATATCAAATCCAGGGGCTGCCCAGGATGGTGGTGAGTGCTTGTAATCCCAGAACTCTGGGAGGCTGAGGCAGGAGGATTACAAATTTAAGCCTAACCTGGACAATGAGTGATTTAGCAAGGCCCTGTCTCAGAATTTAAAAATATAAAAAGGAGCTAGTGATGTAGAGATGTAGGGATGTAGCTCAGTGCAAAGGCTCTGGGTTCAATCAGCAGTTCTGGAAAAAAAAAAAAAAAAGACAAAAAACTGACATTGATATAATTCCTAGGATTTATCTAAATTTCACACCCACTTGGGTTTTCTTGTAGTACCAGGAATTGAACCCTGGACCTTGAGCTTGCCAGGCAGGGACTTAAGCCACTGAGTTATCTCCCTGGCTCCTCATACTTGCTTGGATGTGTAATTTTACATAACTATTGCCACAATAAAGAACCTTAACTAGACCAGTGGAGGACTTCCTGTGTGGGGTGGATTGCCAACTGGTGGTCGACATGTTACACCCGGCTGAACTGAACTAGTGTGGTGCTGGGTGTGGGAGGCCCACCTGAGGATTGTTGCCAGCAGCAGAAGAGGCCGAACTGGAGAAGCTGCTGGGAGGCTGTTAGGGAAGCTGTTTGGAGAAGCTGTTGGAGCTGTTGGCAACTGCTGGTTCTCTTGGGCTATTCTGCTGGGGGACCTTGTCATGCTGGCTTTCCTGGTGAACTTGTTTGTTCTCGTTGGAGCAGCAGCTTGGGACCTCATTGTTACTGAGGAGTGCTGTGGTTCACTTTGGGGGAGCTCTGATTCTTATCTTGAGCGTTGCTTCCCGGCTCCAGTGCAGACCCCTCAGCCTTCTGGCACAGACTTTCTAGCTTCCACCACTGACCTTTGGGCCTTCCCAGCACAGATCCGTGAAGTGGCCTACATGAAACATTGTTGTGGGCTCTGGGCCTCCAGGTGGACTTGTGAGAGGCAGTTATGGGCTCTAGGTCTTTAGCTGGACTCATGCGGGATATTAGGATCCAGGCCCTCAGCTGGATTCTTTGGTCTTTGTTGTGTGGACAGATTTGCACTTTCATATATGATTCTTTGGATGATTCATTATAAAATAATCTTATAAAATGTGTCCTGTACTGTATTGAGCCCCTTGCAAGCCCCCAAGCCACAACATTCCACCAACTTCTGAAGCAGCTCATTCCCATTCCTAACTTCTGGCAAACACCAGTCTGTTCTCCATCTGCGTAATTATATTATTTCCAAGTACTGTATGGATGGAATCATCCAGGAGGCCGTGATGTTTTTGCTTTTGGCTTTTTTGACCTCAGCGTAATTTCCCTGGGGTTCATCAAATTATTGTCTGTTTCAGGGGTTCACTCCTCTCTGTCTCCGAGCAGCACCCTGTGATGGGCCGGGCTACAGCTGGCCAGTGGACATTTTCATTGTCCATCTGAGAAGTGAAGCATCGAGCTGGCTCAGGTCACACGGATAGGCAGTGGCATTGAACAAATGTCTAGTAATAGGCACCGAATAGATGCTTACAGTTGTGAGCTCAGCTGCAGTGAGGGTACTTCATGCTTTTTTGTCAGCCTCAGAATGGAGAATTGCACACAGTAGGTCTGCCAGTGAGGATGTGGATAAACGGCATCTATACTGAGCTTAGCAGCAGTGATGTCGAATTCAGTGATGCACATTCTTGGGAGGAATACAGTGTACCCCTCTCATTTGTACTTTCTGGGGTTTTTTATTTTTTGTACTTTCTGTTTTACTTGGAGTATCAGAGGAAAGGAAAATTGGGATAGTAAATATGATCACATACAGGTCTAACATTTTATTGCCTAAAATGCCCAAAGCTATTGGTTCCAAATTAATATGTGCCATATTTGCATGGTATTTTGCATCTAATTTGCAGGTTGCTCATTTAATCAAAAGGCAAAGCAACCTTCCCAGCTCCTGCATTTTGCCACCACTGCCTCACAGGTGGTGCCAGCACTGTGGAAACAATCAGTGGGGACCTGAACGTGCCCACCTTAAGCTGAAAAATCTGCTGGGGCGTTTTTGCTCATGGAAGAGGTGATAAGTTATTACTACTCGGCGGGGGCCTCAGGAGGTTTAATTAAGGAGAATTTGTGGAGCTGTTGGATGTCCTTACCCTCAGGTGTGGTGAGCCAAATGCGATTAAGTGATTGGAAAGGAACCCCAAGTTAGACTAATCTCACCCTGGGCACAGTGCCCAGGAGGCAGGTTGCTGGAGCGCCTACCTAGCTCGCTCTTTGGAGAGGTGAGGTGATGAGACAGCCAAGCCCTGCCTCCAGGGATACACCAGGGGCAAGTGGGGCCCCCACAGGGAGACCTTCACTGAGGGTGTGTGCAGATGTGTCCTGTGGTCCTGAAGGAACCTGTGGTTCTGGCCAGTAGAACCAGTACCAAGTGCCACAGGTAGGAGGGACAGGAGGGTGAGCCTGTGGGCACTGCTCTCAGAACCTGCCAGAGGCTTGACTCACCTCAGAGCTATGCAGGGTAATTAGATGCCAATCCTACGGTCCTCAGTCCTACAGGGCTTAGCCCAGTTCGTGGAAAAGAGAGGCTCCCAGGCACACGGGAGAAAATGTCTCGGAGGACCAGGACCTGAGAAGAACAGGTCTGGGAATGTGCTTCTCAGGGGCCATAATCCCTCTTGGGCAGAGGGTAAGGGAAGAAAACTTACAGGAAGGCATGGACCAGGAACATGCGGGCCTAGTGTAGAGTGCACAAGCAGTTTAAAATGAAACTTCAAAATACTTTGCCTTTTGGACATGTTATTTGGTTTTTGTATTTTCGAGACAGGGTCTTGCTATGTAATTCAAGCGGGTCTTAAACTCACTATGTGGCCTAGGCTGGCCTTGAACTCATGGTGACCTTCCTGCTTCAGCCTGCAGAAGGCTAAAATTCTGATTGGGCCCTCTGGGTGTGCACCACCATGCCCAGCTTGAGCAGGTTCTTTGGGATTATACCACTGACACTTGTGAATGCAGAAACGCTCATTAGAGCCACTTCACAGAGAGGCCTGAAGAGTCATTGTCCCAAAGAGAAGGACCTATGGCTTAGATAATATCTTCCAAATGGCTTAGTCCTCAGCCATGGGGGTATGGGGTAGGGGTAGGAACTTTACGGGGTGGGGGCTAGTCGGAGTGCTTAGGTCCCTGGGGACTCTGAGGGGACTGTACAACCACTGTCTCTTCCTCTTCTCACATCCCCCAAGAAGTAAAGGCCTTGTTGCCCCCATGCTCCCACCATGGTGTGCTGCCTCTTCACAGGCCCAGCACATTGAGGTCAATGAATGGATCACAGATGGAAACGTCCATGTCCGTGAGCCCAGAGAGCCTTTCTCTTTATGCCTTAATTATCTTAGGCATTTTAGTAATAATGAAAGCAGACTAATCCAGATGGAAAGATAGCTGAAGAGAGAGAAAGTGGACTGTGAGGAAGTGGGGCCACTGCCACATCCAGTGTAGGAGCTCTGGGCGTTCTCAGGGCTCATGAGAAGTTTGGTACTGAGGGAACTGACTATGGAGAAAGGTCAGAAAGAGGATGGCCACTGGGTTAACACTGAGAGTTCAATAGGGTGACACAAGCTCGTAAGAGAGCCTGTGATGGGGAGGGCAGGTCTGCTCCCTTCAGGAGCTCCCAGAGACTGAGAGCTGGGAAAATGTTGGGTTGAGAAGAGCAGTGGGATTGCAAACCAACCCTCAGAGGCTTGAACAGGTGGGGCCTGTGCATTTTAGGAGTGACAGGCCAACGCTGCTCTTAAAGAAAGATGAAGGGTAGACAGAGGGCCTCATTTCCTGAGGTAAGGGGAGGAATAAGATTGGCTTTTAAGAGGTGGAAACCCCTCTGCCCTGAGTCAGAGGGAAGGCAGGTGGAATGGGCAGAATGCGCAGGGCTGTGGGAGGCACAGTGGGGGAGGCAAAGGAGGTCACACCTGCCGGCCACCGCCAACAGCCCTGTGAGGTCTCCAAGGTCATCTGCTCAGAGAATAGGGTGCAGATGGGAGCCCAGGGAGGAGCAGATCTCGAAAGGGCTATGCAAAGTGTGCTGGGGCAGCAACCAGGGAGGAAAGAAAAGCTCACAGCAGAGAGGATGGGAGGAAGCTGGCGTCAGCGTCCGTCTGTCGTGGGGTCAGTCTGACAGCTTCCCTGTTTTCCTCTAGGATGCTTTGGGAAGGTTCATTTTCTAATGTTTTAATTGAGGGGATAGCAATGACCTCAGCCTGCTGCAGAGTGACCTTCCCAGCCTGGCCTCTCCTGGACAGTCCCGCTCAGAAGCCCATTCCCCTGGCCTTGCTGTCTAAGAGAGCCAGTCCTTTAGAAAGCTCGAAACCATTTCTCAGACAACCCGCTCAGGCCTCCTTTCTGTTCCTCTCTTGAACAGGAGCTTTCTTTCCCTCAATAAATATATTCTGCTCATAAAAAAAAAAAAAAGAAAGAAACCATTTCTCCTTGGCCTGACTTAGGAATGGATGTGGTTCTGAGAGTCCCATTTGCCCTCCGCCGCTCCCCTTGTACTGTTTTCATTTTTCTCCTTCCTCCGCCTGGCCACAGCAGCTTAATAGCCTTGGAGAGGGTCAGGCTAGGAAGATGAATGCTGGCCTGTGGGGCACTGTGCCCTGCCTCTCCATTAGGGAGGTGATGGAAGGCTGGGCAAGGAGGGTGGAGAAGACAAGGAGACACAGATACCACAGGCAGCTCCGGGTGTCCAAACAGCATTTCCACAGATGCTTGGAGGATGCCGCGGCTCAAGGACCCCTAATCGCTGGTCTAATTAGGTCTGGCTCAGAGAGTGTGGGGTGCATTTCCCAGAGTTCAGTTCACAATGAGGAAAATGTGCTACCCATGTGTGCTGCACAGAAGCAGGTGGCTAATCCCCACGTATGCACACATACAGACTACAGGCCCCTCGATGGCTGTCCCACCTCAAATCTTGGTGCATCCAATGAACCCAGGTGCTTTAGGTGACCCCAGAACACAGCTTCCTACTCTGCATTCCTCACTGTTGTGTGTGGCTTCCCCATGGCCAGGTTAGGAGGAGAAAAGGGCTAAGAAAGTGCCGTTGGGCGGTATCAGGGCTATAACCCAAGATGCCGCAGCCCTGTCCCTAGCTGTGCCCTTGCTGACGTGTTCCAGGTCTATGAGCTGATTCTGTGCATGTTGTCTGCCAGAAGAAAGAGCAAGAGTCCCAGAGCCGCTGTCCCATCCTCCTCCCCCATCCACCCTAGGATTGGCTGATGCTTCCTTGCACCTGTGGCATCTGTCAGCTCGTGGACCATGAAACATGCAGAGAAGGACACCTGAGGAGGAGAGCCTGAGACTGAAGGAACATCCTTCAAGCCCTCTGGAAATGAAAGAACATGGATTCTGATCTCACCTCTGACCTCTGACCTCTGACCTCACCACCCTGTGTCACTTGCCAGGACCGGCCAAGGCTTTCTGGCCACCCCTCCTTCCCCCACTGAGGCCATTTTTTCCAGCAGTTCCCTGAGCCTTTCAGAGAGCAGAAAGGAGCTTAGGAAAACCAGATTCCACTAATCATGAAATCAGCTATATCCTAAGTAGAGGTGTCTCCAGCTATCCCTAGCTTTATGACAGAGCTAGGGTTTGCCTCTCAGTTTGCAGGCAAATGATCAAAGCAATCCTAGACCCATCTGAATTTTAAGTCCCAGTTCCCAGCTACCAAATAGTTAATAGCTATTTGAACTTGGGCTTATTATTGTTCAACTGAAAATCCAACTTTTTATCCAAAGAATAAGACATAATAATTGCCTTACACAAGATGTTTGTGAAAATAAGATTATGAGAGGGCATTAGGCAATTTTTTGAACCAGAACTTTTCATTATTTTTATTTAGATAGGACCTTGCTAAGCCACTAAGTTGCCCAGGCTGGACTCAAACTTGGTTATCCTGCCTCAGCTTCCCAGAGTGCTGGGATTATAGGTGTATACCATGTTGAGAAAATTCTGAAATGTTCCCTCACCGTTCAGGGGCTGAGAGGGGCTGGTGGAAGGGAATATGGGAACATCTTGGGGCTTGGATTCTAATCTCACTCTTTGTGAGACTATGGACTTGGAGAAATTGTATTTATCCTGCCCTCAGCTTCATCATCTGCAAAGTAGACACAAGAAAATCATGCTTGAGGATTCTTGGATTATATAGCATGGTGTTGACCTGTTGTGGGTCTGCTTACGTCAGTGTCCTGGATGTTGCTCCCTAACCCCCATCCAAGCTCTGCCAGTCCCTCAATCCAAGGATGGCTCATCTGCACACATTTCCAGACCCTTGCCAGTGCTGGCATTTGTCTCTGGAAAGAGCACATGGCTTCAACCCTCCTGGGGTCTCCAGTTGTGGGTTTGAGAGGTGCACAAAAGATCACAAGAAGTCTGCCGAGACTTGGAGCACTGGCCATCCTGAGGCGTGCCCCCTGTTGGGGACCAGCTCTTCCCAGTCCTCCACTGTGAGACTTGCCCAGACAGGTTCCTGGGGACAGCAGTGTCAGAGAGAAATTCTCATTCCCTATGAGAAGACCCACTTCCTGTGCTGATCCTGCACAGCTCCAAGGATAGCCCCTTGTTGCTGCTACCTGTGCAATTGATTCTGAAAGTGCTTCCTCTGATGTATCCTGGCCAGCTTCTTGTCGAGGACATCTGGGAACCTTTACCCTGCCAGCTGCCCCTTCAGCTCCTAGTTGGATGACACTTAGGCCATTTGGACCACTTCACCAGGCAAATGTCTAACCTCTCCCCATCTTGTTGGGTCAGTGGACCACCTGCATCAAAAGTGCCCTTGGGGATGGAAGGACATTTTTAAAATGGCAGTACATGCCTGTAATACTAGAACTGGGGAAGCTGGGGCAGAAGGAGCACTGTGAGTCCGAGGATAGCCTGTGATACTCAGCAAGAGCCTGCCTCAAAAGAGATAATATACACGTACATACATAAATGGAGATTCCCAGATAACCCTGCAGATTAATTTAATAGATTTCAGGGGTCCAGAAATCTTTTTCTTTTCCTTTTGGTTCTACAGATCACTGAGCTTCATTCCCAGTCCTTTTACATTTTTGTTTTGAGACACAGTCTCACTGAGTTGCTAAGTTTTCTAGGTTGGGCTCAAGCTTGTGATCCTCCTTCCTCAGCATTCCATAGTGCTGGGATTACAGGTATGCATCCACACACCCAGCTCCCACAAGATCCTCATGCATGGTAGAGTTTGAAAATCATCGATGTGTCCCTTCCCCCAGGTTCTGCTGAGGTAGAACTCATCCAGTGAAGCAAACATCCTAAGCGTGCAACTGGATGGGTTTGGACATGGGATGTGCCGTGTGCCCAAGTTACAACTCTCACATCAAGGCATGAAACATTTCCACCCACCCCCACTTCCTTATACTCTATAACTTAAGGAGCTAATGACCATTTGGAGCACTAGCAACATAGATTCATTTTCTGTGTTTTTAAAATTTCATATGAGTGGAACATTGGGCTTCTTTCCCTCCACATTATATCAATGCTACCTGCTCTTACAAGGGCAAACAAGCTCATGTTGCTCAGGCATAACCCATAAGCCCTCCCACTGCAGCTGTGTGTGCTCCCCACGCAGCCTTGTGCACACCTCCACACCAGAAACTCAGCAGCTGAGGAGGACCCAGGCCAGCTCCCTCTGGAGACCACAGCTAGGGACATTCATTTGTAGTGTGTGGATTGCCAGAGTCCAGGCACATTCCTGATGAAATTGGCCAATTTAAGCTACTGAAGAGACAAATGAAATGGAAATTGCCCTGTGCAAGCCTGCTCCTCATCAGTAGGTATAAGGCCTGACATGCTGGGCTGTGTAGCCTGTTACAGCCTCTTCCTACAGCTGAGGTCAAAAAGGCTTCCCTGGTGGTGGGAGACACCATTTCCTTCCCACACAGTCAGGCAGAGAGGCAGTCCAAGAGGCTCTGAGGGGAAGCCAAAGAGGGTGTGTGTGTGTGTGTGTGTGTGTGTGTGTGTGTAGGAAAATATATATATATATATATATATATATATATATATATATATATATTTCATCTAGTAGGAGGCCCTGTGCAACATGTTGAAACCATAAAGATCAATGAGATCTTAGGATTCTAGGCCCTCTCAGCCCAGGGGAAGAAAAGAGAGAAAGTTTTGGTGGTGCTGATGACAGGGGCAGCCAGAAGGGGTGGAGGATGCATCTGTGGAAAAGTAAAGGAGCTCCTGGAAGGACCAGAGAGGGTGGCAGGAGAACTAGAGATCAGCATGTACACCAGAGAGGGCAGGCCAAGGCCGTTGCAAGGCGAGGCTAGACTTTCATGATAGCAACAAAGCAGGGAAGGAGAAGATGGGCCTGCTGTCTGCCTAAAACCAGAGAAGGCAGCTGTGAGGACCCCAAGAAAGAGAGCCCAGCAGTGCCTCTGCAGGCATCGGCATCAATTCTCGGTAGAGGGTCAAGGAGTAGGGCCAGCAAGGAGCGAGTTCATGCAGTGAGTGGGAAACCAATGAAGAAAATATCTAAGAGGTGGCTTATCCGCTGTTGCATAAAGAGGAACCAAAAACCCAGGAACATCCCATCACTGGGTCTCTAGGCCATTCATTTGTTTCTTAAAGGAGTTGTCAAGAGGCAGGAAATTTAAATTTGTTTTCAGATGGACCCACGCTAAATACAATTTTAGTAATAATAATAACAAACACTTATAAAACACCATGAGCCAGCCTGTTCTAAGCAGTTGGCACATACTAGCTTATTTGCATAGTAAGTACGGGGGGCTGCAATGCATTCCACAGCCAAACACAAGTGTCTTTTAAACTATCTACATACACATTGTGAAAATTGATTATGAACTATTGGCCACCATAAACACTCTGAGCCAACTCTCTCTCTCTCTCTCTCTCTCTCTCTCTCTCTCTCTCTCTCTCGACCATGAGGCAGAAGTCCTGGGCAGGAGTTCCAGGCTTGGGATGATTCCAGATCTTAGCTCACCCTTCCCTTCTTTTCCTCTGACTCTCTAGGTCAAGCCCCAAGCAAGGTGCTCAGGCGGGGAATGGATAGCACAGAGGACCTGCCTGGTCATTATAGAGTGTGGCCCTCTCTCCAGAGACTGCTCTCTGCCCATTATCAGAGCCAGAATCCATATGTTTCACACCCTTGTGGATGTTGCTAAGCCTGCATGCCACCAGAGAACTAGTTTCCATAGTAACAGAGGTACAGTAGCCCCTTCTTGACATTCTCAAGGGACACATCATAGCCCTTCATGACTCCATGGATTAGAGACTACCATGTAATTTCCCCCATAAAACGCAGTCACGTATGACCAAGGAATGTAATGAGGATGCCTAGTGACGGCGCAGTCCCCTCACTCTCAGCGGACCAGGAGGTTTCCCTGCATTAGCCCACAGCGCTTGTGGGTGAGCAGTATGTCCTGTTCAGTGTCAGATCCTGGTCGATCACAACTACAGAAGCCATGTTATGATAAAGCTGAGCATGCCAGTGTCTATTGCCACTTCTAAATGCCGATAGCTAGAAGGGACTTCCCATTAAACACGGGACACTGTTCCTTTGAAAATCCACACTAAGACAAAGAATGAGAAAGAACAAGCCCACAGGGCAAGGGAGAGAAGATGTAAGTGAACAAGCATTGTCAGTCCAGTCCTGGGAGCTGAGAAGCTAACTGACTTGAATTTAAAAAAAAAAAAAAAAAACAACCTAGTATGGATATACTGTGTTTTTCAAATCTATTTGTCAGTTGACAGACACATTTGGGTGATTGTTGCATTTTAAAGGGGTTTAAGAAAAATAAACTCTGGGGCTGGGTATAGTTCAGTGGCACGGCACTCACCTGGCAAGCTGGAGGTCATGAGTTCAATTCCTGGTACCCAAAAAAAAGTGATATCTGGAAATTTAAACTAATAAATAAATTTTTTGAATTAAAATTTAAAATTTAAATAAAATGAAGATAATTACAAGGGTCCACCAGGCCATCAGCACAATTAACGGAAAAAGACCCACCATAAAGTCTGAGTCAGAGCAGCATAGTGAGAGCCTGTCTCAAGTAAAACAAAACCAAAAAAGACCGTGACAAAGACGTAATATTTTTGAAATTTCAGCAAGTCAAGTGTACAGTGAAGATGTTAGAGGTATCCAGAAGGAAAGAGATAGGCTGTAGAAAAACAGCAGAATTCTCAACAGCAACTGGCAGCAAGTAGGTGATGCAAGGCCTTCACACATGTGAGGGGAAGCTGTTTCAGTGTGAAATTATGTCCATAAAAATGTCTGATCAAACTATGCTTTAACTATGCAGGTTGCATAAACATACTTTCTTGCTCTGATGTATTTGGTACAGGGTCTCGCTATGCAGCTCATACTCGTAGTGATCTTCCTGTCTCAGCCTCCTCAGTGCTGGGATTACAGGAGTGCACTACCACACCTGGACTCAGTGGCTGGCTCGGCGTGCTGCGGGGCAGGGCTGGCACAGCATGTGGCACTGGGGACCAAACCCTGGTCCTTGCGCTCTCCTACACAGGCACTTAGATGGCTGACCTATCTCCATGGCCCCAAAGACACTTTCAAATATGCAAAATTTTTAAGAAATTTACTTCTTTTTCAAAAACAACATAAGGATGCACTCTTCCCAAACAAGGTAGAAATAAAGATGACATGAGACCCGGAGACAGAGACAGATAATAAGAATGTTGATCATCATAGGAGAGAGGCTGGAAAAACAGTCACTAGGAGGTGGGAAAGGGGGCTCTTTAAATCCTCTCCAAAGGTTTATCATTGTCTTTTTTCATTTTTCAATACTATGTTTTTGTTCAATGGAGATTCAGAGATCCAGAAGTAGAGGAGAAATATGGAGCAAACTGAAAGAATAGAGACTTCGTATAGGAGGCGCAAGAGGAGTTCTGAGGCTACCCAGCTGCTTCAGGTGTCATCTCCCATGTCTCAAGATGTCCTTGTCTTTCATCTCACTGGGGCTACGTCACACACCTGTTACAGTCTGTCTGTCTGTCTGTCTGTCTGTCTGTCTGTCTGTCTGTCTGTCCTGCTAGGCTGAGGGCTTCCTCAGGATCGAGGCTGGGGCTGGGGCTGCACCTTGTGTATCTGTCTCCTGTGGCTGGCAGAGAGCACACACAGGATCGATGCTTGAGTGAAGGTGTGGAGAGAGAGAGAGAGAGAGAGAGAGAGAGAGAGAGAGAGAGAGAGAGAGAAGGAGATGGAGAAAGGAGCGGAAGAGGGGAAGATGGAAGCGTGGCTCGGGGAGCACGTTGCCCAGTGGTTGAGCATATAGACTTTGTGACCAGATTGCAGAGTTTCAAATCCCAGCTTTAGCTGTCCACATGAATCTCTTGTATCCTGGTTTGGCATTTATAAATGAGGATAAAGGCATCAGAGGGCTTTGGTAGGATTGTATGTGTTAATACACATAAAGCACTTAGAATAGTTGCAGCTGAATACTAAGTGGACAGCAAGGGTCAGTCTACTGTTATTTGACAGATGTGGAGGGGAGCTCCTCTCCAAGAAATCAGAAGAGTGTGAGTGTTATGGCTTGGGTCTAGAATGGTCCCCCAAAGGCTCATTGTGTTTAAAGCTTGACTGGCTTATGGGATTTGAGAAGTGATTGTGTCAAGATGGCTCCAACTTCATCAATGGATCCATGGGTGCATGGGTTACTCCATTGATGAATTCCTCTCCAGTGGATGTATTAGAACACAGGGCCTACCTGTGTGAACAAGGGGGCTCACTGGGTGTGGGTTTGAAGCACATATGTTGGCTCCAGCCCCTTCCCCAGCTCCTTCTTGGCTTCCTGGTCTCCAGCAGCTGCTTCCCGCTGCCGCATCCTTCTGGCATGGTGGTCTCCCTTGCCACAGGCTAAAAACAATGCAGCCAGCTGCCTGGGGGGCCATAAATCTGTGGAACTTGTGAGTCTAAATAAACCTTCTCTCCCTTGAGTTGTATTTCTCAGGTATTTTGTCACAGTGGCAGAAAGCTAACACAATTGGCCATGAGCAAGGCAGGCAGTGTTGGCTTCCCTCGGGGTCTCCAGGCCGAGACCAGTAAAGCCAGCTCCCAAAGAAGGTCATCCCTGAAATTCAGAACTTCAGAGTCAAGGGGGCAGCCATCGCGCAGCTGAGTACTTGCCAGGTGTCCCATCATGTGCCTGTATACAAGTCACTTCCCTCCTCTGGGTTCTGTGTCTTCCTCCTTAAAAACTCTGGCCGTCTGAGAAACAGCTCACCTTGCTTGGATGTGGAAGTCACCCAAGGAACAGGCAGCCCATGACACTGGGGGGCAAGGAGAGACATGGACACAGGGAAAGGATGCCATGGGCCAACCCCTTTTCCCAGGGGGCAGGACTGACCCAGGACAGTTGCCTCATCAGAATCATCTACATGGGAGCGAGCCCAGGGGACAGCATTCTACTCGCAGAGTGAAGGCTGAGGGGGAGTGGGATGGGCTCCAGGTGGCTCGTGAGGACACTCTGGCTTTGAGAAATGTGTTAGGGGCTGGGCTCCAGCAGGGAGGCGCACCTCTCGGAATAGGAATGGCCACCATTCCCAGTGCCTTCTCCTGCGGGGTACTTTCTGGATCTCTAATCTTTCCAACAACCACCCTGCAAAGCAGGTATTATTACTCTTAATTGTACAGAAGAGAAAACTGAGACCCAGAGCAAGTAACTTGCTAGACATCAAACAGACAATGAGACAGACAGCCAGAATTTTAATTTAGTCTTTCTGACCAAGCTGGGAGACAGTGGGTTAATCTGCCAAGGGTTAGAGAAGAAGACCCCACCACCCAACCCTGCTTTCCCTCGGACTCCCTCTGCCTTCCTGTCCATCTGTTGTTCTGCAGGCACATGGCCGCTGTTTTGGCAGGGCATGAAGCCGTCCACAACCTCTGTCTTCTCTTCTTCCCAGCCTCCTATTGTCTCACTAATTAAAGATGTCCTGAAAAATTTCCCCTGCTGTGTGTTGCTTGGCAGTGCGCCAGCATCCCGCTGGGGAATGCAGTAGCAGGCACCTGGTACCCAGCATACAGAGACACCTGGGCACAGGCACAGGCCAGCTGGGGAAGGGAGGTGGGGAGAGATGGATAGCCCCGGGACAGGGCAGGCAGTGGCAACTCTGCAGCCCCACTGCTGGGAGGACCCCCAGCTAGGAGGATGGGGCTCAGGAAGGAAAGCTCTCACAGCCCCCCGGCTAGACTTGCTCGGTTCCCCTCGGTCCAGTGTGACCTGCCTGAAAGTGCCTGCCTCAGAGCCCTTCTCCTGGCTCTGTCCTGTGCCCGATGGTGACCAGCTCTCTGGGTCCCTAGATCAGAGCAGTTTTCAGAGGATGCAGGATTTCAGTGCTAGAACTAGGGAACAGGGACAAATTGGTCTCCCTGATCTGTTTCCTTGTCATTCTCAGCTCAGCTCACAAGTCCCCTCCTCACACAGGCCACCACATCAAAACAGCACCAAGTGCCTCTGTCCTATGACCCTGTCTGTTCCCGAGTCACTTTTCCATGGCTGTTGTCACAGCACCAGTATTGTGGCTTAAAGCAACACACACTTGTGCCTCTCAGAAGCCCAGCTGGGTGAACTCAGCTGTTTTCTTCAGGTTTCACAAGGAAAAAGTCAAGGAGTCAGCCTGGCTGGACCTCTGAGGTCCTGGGTGAGTGTCCCTTGAAGCTCGCCTGGAGTTGCTGGGATGGCGCCTGTTGGCTGTAGGTCCTGGTTTCTTCTCTCCAGCCTGGCTACCAGCGGATGCCCACCCTGGCCCCCTAGAGGCCTCTCAGCTTCCTGTGCCTGACAGGCAAGAGAACTTCCGCTCCTGCATTCTGGGTGTGCTTCTGCTGCCTCTAGCAGGAAAAGGACTCATGGGACTAGAACTGTCCTGCCCAGGTGATTCGAGACACACTCCAATCTTAAAGTCTGCACATCTTCAGGGTTTCTGCCACCAAGTAATGCTCCAGGAATTCAAGTCTGGGGGTCTTTGGTGGCTCCGCCTACCACAGTTCCTCTGGAGTGCTTAACACCCTCTGACATCCCATTTACTTACACAGTTATTGTCCACGTACTCGCTGCTGTGTCAGGTCCATAGAGGATGGGTAGTACCTGTATTGTGTGCTGCAGCCACCCCTTAAACAGCGCTTGGTGCATACTAGGCTGTTGATGTTTGTTGAATGAATGAATGAATGAATGAATGAATGAATGAATGAATGTCACAATGATCATTGATGACTAGTGGAAATGGGAACTCATGGCAGGGACAAAGGGGCCCTTGAGCCTACACCAGCCCTGAGAACAATGGCAGGCAATGACAGGAAGGCCAAAGCTCCCTTCTCCTCCAGCCTCCCCTCTCTACCAGTGTGGAAAGGACCACAAGAAGCCCAGATGCTCAGCCTGTCCCTGCTTGAGAGAAAGGGCAGAAGTCACTGCTGGGTGGCTGCCCTAAGGGCAGTGATGAGGTGGAGACAGGGCCTGCCTTGCCTCCACTGGGTTCAAAGCCAACCCACCTGGGACTTCAAACAATTAATTTCCCCAATCTGCAGAACGATCAGCTTCTGAGGAAAAACAATTAGCCCACTGCAAATTGTAATTGTCATCTCACTCCTGATTTTAATTTGGACTAATGAGGGCTAAGTGATTCTGGCTTCCTCCTCCTCCCATTGCCCCCAGGCCTGGGGCCCTCACCTGCCAGCAGGTATTTAACCCTCAGCTGCCCACCCTGTGCCCAAGGCTGAGGGAAGTGGTTGGGCACCCTGGGCCTGGCCTGGGCAGCAGGAAGGGGAGAAGGAAGAAAGCGCCTCTGGCCACAGGGGAGCTTCCTGTTTACCAGGCTTGGAGGCAATCAGAGTTTTATTGAACAGAATTGACTACTGGCTGGCTTCTTGTCACAGCCAGTTACCTCTAGCTGTGCGGTCTCTGGGGGCTCAACTCCAGGAGTAACTGTCTGCCTCCTCTGGGATGAGGCAGTGCTGCTGGGCTTTGGTCTCCTCCACCTATAGAAGCACAGGCCGTGGGTCTCTACAGCTGGAAGAAAGGGCTCTTACAGCAAAGTGCTAGGACCAGTTAGTCTAGCCCTTACTTCTCTACAAATTCAGACCCAGAGGGAAAGGAATTGGCCAAGGTCACATGGGCCACAAGGTCACATGGGTCAGGGCCCAGTAGAGCCACACAGCCCCTCCTGCTTTCTTCTTATGGCTTGTCTTTTCCTCTGAATTCCCTCCCTCCATCCCTGTCTTCTTTGTCTTCTTCTTCTTCTTCTTCTTCTTCTTCTTCTTCTTCTTCTTCTTCTTCTTCTTCTTCTTCTTCTTCTTCTTCTTCTTCTTCTTCT
>NW_004524585.1:14103382-14120431 GCF_000260255.1 Octodon degus | reverse complement strand
TCTTCCTTCTTCTTCTCCTTCTTCTCCTCCTCCTCCTTCTCCTCCTCCTCCTTCTTCTTCTTCCTCCTCCTCTTCCTCTCCTTCTTCTTCTTCTTCTTCTTCTTCTTCTTCTTCTTCTTCTTCTTCTTCTTCTTTTTTGCATAATTTTATTGATAAACAAATAGCAATGAGATAGCTTCAAATCAAATTGGTAGGACAGTTTCAATAATCAACACATTGCATACATTGTTCCTGGTGCTGCTGCTGCTGCTGCTGCTTCTGCTTCTTCTTCTTCTTCTTTTCTCTCTCCCTCTCTCTCTCTCTCTCTCTCTCTCTCTCTCTCTCTCTCTCTCTCTGTTATTGGTGTTTAGAGCATCTTTCTACTCTTGCTCATGGTTTGTACTCAGCACACTGACTGACTGGTATATTCACAAGTGCAGTAAAGGAATAGATACCTCAAGCCATGCCAGTTCGTGTGTGTGTGTGTGTGTGTATCTGTGTGTCCGTCACTTAGCCTCATTTCCAGACAAGCTGAATCCATTTGCACTTCTACCCGTTCATTGGTGCACACAGTGCTGCTGCCCGCTGAGAAGCATGCCAGGTGCTGGGGACAAGGTAAGTCAGGCCCCTCCCTACCCTTGAGGCACCCACAGCCCAGTGGTTCCCAAGCATGGAGCTGTCCATCCCATGGCCCCCAGCCTCCCAAGTTCGCTCTCAGCTGGAACCTCCTGGAGTAGCAGGTTGGGGGCACCAGGCTCCTGCTTCTGCCCCTTCCCACAGAGGGGCCAGAAGCTCACCTGCCCCTCGGAATCACTACTATTGCCTGAGGCATTGTTTGGAACCAGGAATTCTGTGGTATTCTCCTGGCTTAGCCCTTGCTTTACTCTGTGGTCTTCTACAAATCCTTTGACCTGATTTCCTCCTGTCCTAAGCCAGGGAGTGGTGGTTAGGGCAGATCATCCACTCAATTGGCATTGGGATCCACCTGGGGGCTGGTGTCATACTTCTAGGTGTGCCAGGGGAGTCAGCGAGGTGTGGCCATGGGGTCTGGGCACCTGGCACTGCTGGCCTGCTCTGCCTCCTGGCTGCCATGAGCGTCTGTTGCCACGATGCTTCTGCCTTGGCTGGGAGAGGCCTCCACATCTTTGTCTGCCAGGGTAGCATGAGCAGCTCAGCGGTCTAACCAGGAGCAGCCTGCACACATGTTCTCACCGTGGGGTTACTGTGAGCCCTTGAGCTTTACTTCCTTGTCCACAGAGCAGGCAGGGAAGGTGGTGACCAACCATGAGGTCACAAGTCTATGCAGGCCAGAGCCCCTTGAATTAAGCCCATGGTGCCACAGGACAAGACTTTGTCATGATATGTAAGAGCCGTGCTCACTGGATGCTCTGGGGGGCAGGGAAGCTCGTGGAGTAGGGCTGGGGAAGGAAGGGACTTCTCTATTCCTGGGGCTCTGGATTGGATCGTCCTGCAGGCTTCTTCCAACTCCACATTGAAGGACTCAGTGTTGCGGCCTTCCCAACAACAGAACGGCCCGTGGGAGACCCCACTTCGCATGGTATGTGGGTCCTTCCCTGGGCTCTGATGGCAAGTGCCAGGGGCACCTCCTCCCCAAACTTCTTTTCTTGGCATCCACTCCCTTACCACCAACTCCTGACCAACTAGTTCAAGCCCGTACTATCCTGACAACTATGTCTATAGCTAGGCTCACATGCTGAGTCCCCAAGGAAGTGGTAGTGAAGGGGTTTGAAACTTTAAGTCTTTCTAATCCAGTTTAAGCTGACACTGCTCAATAGGAATAAACAATACAAGTCACGTATGTGCTTTCAATATTTGAGTGGCCACAATACATTGACGCTGTATATCAAAAACCTTATTTCAAAGTGTCATCAATAATGAACTTATTGAGATCTTTTTCCATATTAAGTCCTTGAAAGCTGGTGTGCACTACACGTACCGAGTCTCAGTTTGGACTCGCCCCATCTCACAGTGCTGCTGTCTGGGGTAGGCCTGTCTTCGTCCTACCACTCCTTCCTGCTGAGTCATAGGGTGACGTGACATAATCAGAGGCCCCTTGTCTGTCTCTGGCCCCCCCCAAACCCACTTCAAATCTATGGTTCTGGGGATCCCACCTTGCTTTTGGGCTCTTTGGAGATTGTGGCCCCTCTTCCCGCTCACCTGTCCTCCTGCCACCTGCTCTGCCTCTCCCTCGCTTTCCTGGAGAAAGCATCAGTTGTCAGACAAGCAACCTTTAAAATAGGTGAGAAAAAGGTGACAAATGTGCCTCATTTACATTCAGGCTCTATGTAGGGTTTTTGGCCTGTTGAATGGCACCTCTATCAAAACATCTCATTTGGAAACATCAGAGTGGCTTTTGATAAGTCATCTGTCACTCTAACAGCGGCTGACAGGCCTGGACAACAGCACAGTGGTATCTAGTACACCGTGGGACACATCTTTTGCCATCGCATAGTATTTTACTTATTCAGTGGAATCGAGTCCCTCTTTAAGGAAAGCCGCTGTCAACACTGCCAGGCCAGGCCTCCCCTCCTTCTAGCTTTCCTTGGGCCCTGTTCTGTTCCTACCTAGAGTCAGCCTTCCCACCACAGTGGAGCTCTGGAGCCCTCCTCCCCCTCTGCCACAGCAGCCACCCGGGAAGGAATGGAGACTCTGGACCCCGTGGGGAGCAGGCACACGTCGCTGATCTAGGCTGGGACTCTGGATTGGGATCCTGTCTGTGGGCTTTGAAACAGCTCACCCACGCAGGGCAGAAGCCCAGCCTCCTTCACGACATCCGTTCCCTGGATGTCACTGCCCACTCCACTTCCCTGTCCTCCTCACAGCTGTACTGACACAGCTGCTCACAATTCCTATTTCCTCTCAACTGCAAGTGAAACAAGATTTTTTTTTAAAGAAAGGAACATTCACTAAAAGTTAAAGAAAAATAACACACATACCCCAAAAGAAAAACAAAAAATATAAAGAACTCAAAATTCCAGAAAACAGAGCTGCAAGTGCCGAGTTTCTCTGCTCCAAATAAAAGCAGTCAAGTTCCTGACGATTTGGGCTGCTCTGGTCCAAGCAGCCTGGTCGCAGCCCCGTCCTTCTTCTGACCACTGGTACCTGGAGCTCTGTAGCCTCACCACGGAGGTCTTCTCCCCCACTTCTTCTCCTAGATTCCCTCCATGCCTTGGGGATTGAGACCTGGTCGTGCAGGTGAGCAGGCCTAAAGGGGTGGCAGCGCTGGAGAGGCCCAGGCGGTCCCTCAGTTAGGGGAAAGGATTGCTGCTGAGAGAGCTCTTGTGGAGCTCTGTAAATGGAGAGCTCCCCATTGTAACTGCACCTAGGTCAGCCTGAGGCAGATGCCCTGTGGGCCCACAGTGCACATGATGCAGGACGTGCTGTCCCCTGACTCTCAGCAGTAGGCTCAACCCACTCTCCATCCCTCCTTCTCTGTCATCTGGGAAGGAGAGATACAAGTGTAGGACGCGGGTACTTTTGTTCAGGGCAAGCCTTCTCCCGTCTCTTCTCGGGGTCTGCTGTGCTATCGACAGAAGTTCTAGAGAAAAGAGCTCTCACTCCAGGGCTGGAGCAACCTCACTTCCGTTGTGTATCTTCATGTGTGGCTCGGGCCCAGTAAGTCACCTCATTTCCTCAGCTGTACAATGACTGGAGAACTCCAGTCCCACGAAGGTAGACCTAATGCTGTGAGCACTCCCCGTTGTAAGTCCTTTCCCCTCCCCCTTCCTGTCCTCCTCCTCACTCTGCTTTTGCAAGGCAGAGAAGAAACTGGGGAGAGTGGCAAAGCCCTCTTGCCCCTAGCTCAGCAAGGGCAAGTGCAGACAGGGTGAGCACACCAGCCTTCTGACTGCCATCCACCTAGCACACACACATGCTAAAGCCTGTTCCACTGATCCAGCCAGCCATCCCTGGGGAGGGTCTTCCATGAAGGAAGGCCATGCTGCCAGCCATGGCAAACCTCACCTATTCCAGGTCTCACTGACAGAGTGTTAACCACATGGCAGAGCCCGAGCTGCCAGGACAGAGGGACCCAGCCTAGCCCTTGAGAAGCTCAAGCAAGGAGGCAGGCTGAAGCCTATGACTCCTGCTAAATTAGGGCAGGTGCTCTGGGAACAGAAACAGGGACACCGTGAAGGAGAGGACAACTGAGCTGGCACTTGAAAGACAATGAAGAGCTCCCCAAGCAGAGAGTGGAAGGACAGTTGAAAGCAACAGGTTTAAATATAGAAAAAGCACAAAGAGAACAGCCCGCTCTGGAGAGTTCAGGGCGAGGAGAAGCACTGGGGAGCTGGGCAGGCCTAGGGCTGGGGCTGGAAAGCTGGAGACAGAGAGGGTGGGTGTCCATCCATTGCAGATGGAAAGCCCAGATGGCAGCCATAGGATGGAGAAGAAGAGCTGTAAGGGCAGCTTCAAGGAGGAAAGGGGGCCCTCGGCCAGCCATGAGGGAGTTAGAGCCAGTGGAAAGGGATGTGGTTCTAACCACTGTCCAGTCTTGCCAACCACCATTACCCTGGGGACCCATTTCCCTATTGCAGTGGATGGATAGAAATGGGCACATCCCCACCCATACCTACTGGGAAAGGGAACTAACCCATTTATTAAACACCAGCTGTATGCCTCAGTATTGACCAGCACGATCACCTTTAATCTTCAAGATAACTCTCACGGTACTAGTCTCATTTTATGAGACAGAAGCTGACACTACAAGAGGTTAAGTGATTTGTTCAAGTTCACATAGCTAGCAAGAGGCCAAGGCAGGTTTTGAACCCAAGCCTTTCATATTCGAAAGGCTTTGTTCTCTCCACCATTCATATGGAGCTTTTCATTTCCAACTGCCTCGACCCAGTCTCCTTACATCTAGCTCCTGGGGTTGCAGCAAAATTTATATGACACTGATGCTGCTTTCATCATTAGAAGGCTGTCACCAGGGTGACAAGGAACGGTGACACGGAGCTGTCACCATGAAAGAAATGAGGCACTGAGGAAGGCACTCCATCACAGCCTCTGGATTAGAGGCAGCCAGCGCTCTGCCTGACACAGGATTCTGTCATAATTCTGCTTCCCCTGCATCCCCAAACTGGTCCCAGCCCCCTGAGCTCTGACAGACAACGTCATAGTTCATGGCAAGAGGCCAACCCAGCATTTTCATGACCCAGCAAGACTAAAGTGATGCTCAGCCAGGGGGAGCCAGAGACCCTGATTAGGGTCTGATAAGGGCTGTGGCTGGCATCTCCAGTGAGAGCATCTGGGTGTGCACAAGGACATGCCAGCTCACAGTTGCTGCCAAGTTCCAGGCCCTCTGCCATCCAACCAGAGACTTGAGGTTAGAGGCTTTCTCTCGGGTTGCAGGTGGGATAAGTTGATAACAAGCAGTTTCTGACAGTGTCTCCTTTCTGACCTCTTCCCTGTCCTAAAGCTCCTCAGGAAGTGGAGGAAAGAAAACTTAGAACCTGTTTTTATTTAAAGAGGCTGTTGGCTCCACCTGTATAGAGAAACTGTAGCCTCTGAGAGCTGTGAGAGATTTGGACTATCTGAATCTGAATTGATCATGGGCCGCTATGTCCACCACAGCATGAATGGGCCGCTCCAGCGGCCAGGCGTCAGCTCTGCGTCTGCCCCTCAGGATGCTGGTTCACAGAACCTTTAGGGGCCCTACCCTACCCAGGATTCACCTGAAATTGCTTCTCAGAATAGCTGGTTGCTGCAAGGTGCTGTGGGCCCCTCCTTCTCCCCTTGGCAGCAGCCGCTACTGCTGCCACAGGAAGTTCCTGCCTTGGGAAATTCCTGGCCTCCCTGGTGGGAGGCACGTGCTGTTGTAATACAGCTGCCTAATCAGTTGTTTAAACCAGACATTTGGTGTGTAATGACTCCTGGCTGGGACCAGAGAAAGCCATCAGCTGTCCCCTGCAGGGACTAGGCCTGGCCGACTGTGGTCCCCACCGGCTGCAGGAGCAGCAAGCAGACCTGCCTGCACAGAGCTAGCTCTGTGGGGAAGCAGAGAGGGTGCTGGATGGGAGCTGCTAGCAGCAAGCTGGGCAGAGAGCTGACACCTGGCTCACTCCTCACCTGCCCTGCCATTCCTGGACACAGGATGGACCCAGACCACGAGGGGTAGAATGGGGACCCAAGAAGGGGGTACCTAGAGTCATCCCCGGCTTTGCTAGTGGCCTCAGAGGGCCATGTCTGGGACAGCACAGAACTATGTATGTCTTCACCTGTCTCCCAGCTGGAGGAGACAAAATCTGGCAACACTTCAGGCTTCCCAGCCCCTGGATGCAGCTATGAAGCCAGCAGATTTGCTTTTTGCTCAGAGTTTGGCAGTCTAGGGAGAGAGGCATTGGAGAAATATCAGCTATAGGCATGTTAATTATTAGTATTTTTATCTTTATTACACGGGAGAATGGCCCCCCTGTTAGTTCCCTGGGAAAGCGAGCTGGCATCCTCCAAGCTTGCCCAGGAGAGCAAGGACTGCAGAAACAGGCTTCCGACACAGACTCTCCATGAAGGTTTGCCTGCCCGGCCACAGCAGGCCTCTGCCTGCGGTCGCCGCCTCCCACACACACGTGCACAGCGTCACAAGGAGGATTGGGCATATCCCCTGCAGTACGAGGGAAGGCACTGGGCCCTTGTTCTTGTGCCACTTAAAGAAAACTGGCTGAACTGTAGCAGATCAATGTGGAGAGGTCGGAGCAAAGGGAAGACCCCTGCTCTGGTTGTTCCAGAGCTTTCTACTGACAAGCACTTGAACAACCCTCGTTCCTTAGTCTCTTCCCAGCCACTTGGTAGTGGAAAGGGAGGTGCCACACACAGTACTGCTCTTGAACTGTGGTTTCTATTTGTACCAGCTGTGTGCCCTTGGGTAAGTTGCTTAACCTCTCTGAGCCTCCATTTTTCGGAAGCAAGATTATCCCAAAGTTGGCACATGGTAGAGTTGGGATTAGGACTTCTGGGTTTCCACCCAGACAGATCTTTTATTGCCAGATGTTTTCTCGGGATACAGTTGTGGTGTTGCTATGCCCTGAGTGTCCTCTGCTCACCATTTTACTTTTCCCCTCCATCAGCTCTTTCCTACCTGGCCTTCCCCACACAAGTGACTCCCCCAAGGTCTCACCTGGTGCCCAGAGCAGCGCTTTGGAGAAGCAGAGGAGACCTAGTGAGGACCTGGGTGGGCCTGATGAGATGACGGGGATAGAAGAGGGTAGAGGACAGTGAGGGTGAGGAGACCAGGGTCAGGGAGGAAGGCCAGAGCTGGGGAGGGACGGGAGACGCTGGCCCAGGTGAGGCCGCATGGGTGGAACCCCTGAGAGAGGAGCCCACGTGCAGGAGGCCTCTTCTTCCCGCCTGTCAGCACCAGGACACCTCCTTACGTTTAGAGGCTCATGGGTCAAATGTCTGCCCTGCCCCGAATTCCCGAGTTGAAACCTGATGTTCAAGGGGGCAGTGTTAGGAGGTGGCGCTTTGGGAAGGAAACAGCTCATGAGGGCAGAGCCTTCATGAAGGGCATGAGTATCCTCAGGGCAGTGGCCAGAGCTGCCCTGTCCCATCACCACGGGAGGCCGCAGGGAAGACGGCCTGTGTCTGTGAGTCAGGAGGCCTCATCAGACGTCCTGAACCTGCCAACACTGATCTTGAACTTCCCAACTCCAGAACTGCAAAAAATAAGTCCTGTTGCATATAAATTACTGAGCTGATGGTATTTTGTTCTGGTGGTCCAAATGGACTCAGCCAGTGGCAAATCGAGCTCTGAAATAAAGTATGATGTGCTTATATGTGTAAGAATTACGTCAAGCGAGGGACAGTGGTGCACACCTGTAATGCAAGCACTGGGGAGGCTGAGGCAGGAGAATTGCTGGAGTTCAAGGTCAGCCCAGACTGCAGAGTGAGCTTAAAACTAGCCTGAACTAGTGAGACTAGCAAGACAATGAGACTCTGTCTCCAAAGGAGGGTTGAATTGCTTCAACCCCATTGTTAACATGTAATTATATAACATATGTGTATGGGTCGCATGTGTCTTTCTATATGTCTATAGGTAATCATATATATTATTAAAAGTATTGACACCCCTTACTAGCCATATGATTTTTGAGCAAGAGGTTTGACTTCACTTAACCTCAGTTTCCTACCTGCATGATGGGACAATAAATAGTCACGGGAATTAAAAAATGAACGGCAAGTTTCTGGTGTAGAAGAAGCCCTTAATGAAATCCACTAGTTTGACTGCATCTGTTGTAGCAGCACAAGGCATCTGTTGTTGTTTCCATTTTAGAGCTGAGGAAAGTAAGCGCGGGAGGTGGTTGTGGGGTGCAAGGGTGGGGTGCAGGTGTGGAAGGCAGGAGTCTTGTCTTGCCTCCATGGTACCCCGTGTGGGGTGGAAGCCTTGGTAGGTATTTGTGGACCACAAGGCATCACCTTTTGTTCAGTGAGGCCCTGGCACGGGGGCCCAGGACTCTGGGCTTCCCTGGTTGGGCCACGCCCCTCACCTGGGGAGGCAAGGAGACCCTTACGGCCAGCTGGAGCCCTGCAGACAGTGAGCCTCTACAGAGCTGCCGTGTACCCCTGCGCGTGCTCACATAGTAGGACCCCCAAGGCAAGACCTGAGGCTGCTGACAGGGGGCTCCTGCTTCACAGAATGCAAGGGAGTTAGCATGTGGTCCTAATGGTCCCCTGCGGTCTCCTGCCAAATCTGGGCTGGCTTTTGTGCTACCCACTTCTGACAAGAGTTTTTGGGCAAGTTAGATAACCTCTATGCGACTTGGTTTTTGGTTTTTGGTTTTTGGTTTTTGGTTTTTTATCTGCAAGATGGGAACAGTAATAGTAAGGGGGTGTGGAGCGCTGGGCTTTGAACTGGCCAGGAAGCAGCCTGCTGTGAATGCTGACGTGGCCATGGAGGCCTGGTCCTACGTCAGGTGCCTAACAGCCTCTGTCAACAGGGAGGAGAGGATGGAAGTCCTTAGACTGCGGCTTGTGCTCCTCAGGCTGGGGGAGCCAGTAGTCACTGTGGAGTTCCCTGTGTTTTAGCTTTCAAGAGGCAGGAAGGAGGCCTGAAAAAGCAAGAAAGGGAAAAGAGAGCCCCGGCAAATTCTCCTCCGACTTCTCCCAGCTCTACAGCTCCAGGGGGAACTGAGCTGCATAATACAGTGGGATTTAATAAAACGCCTTAACTCACGAAGTTTGTCTGCTGCCAGCTCCTTAATTAAATTGCCTAATGCTGCTTTGTGATGGCTGCACAAACCCGTGTTTAAAGAGAGTGGTGTTGCCATGGCGCTCCCGCCAGGGCGAGGGGCGGAGGCGCATACAGATGAGGGTCGGCTCTTCCCGCCAGCCTCACCCTGCTACCCACCCCCCTCATAGCCACACACGCTGCAATCACCGGGCCTGGTTTTCCTTCCTAAACCTAGGGAAGGGTTTAATCCTTGCAGAGAATGCAGAACCCAGGCTGTAGAAAGGGGAGGTTTGGGGACGAGTGCATAGGGCAGAGAGGTGGGTGCTGGGGGGCGGAGAGGGGGCGCAGGCCTGGACGCGCAGAGCAGTCCTGTGGGGGGCACGCGCTATGCAAACTCCACATAGAAGGCTGGTGAACCCCTGACTGAAGTCTAGCACGTGGCAGGGAGAGCAAGACTCTCTTGGTAGGCCCTGGTTCTCAGCCCAGGGAGTGCAGTACAACCAGCTAGGAATTCTTTTCCAAATATTTTATTATAAAAATATTCCAACAGCTAAGTTGAAGGAATTTTACAGGGAGCAACCATGTACCCACCACCTACACTCTGCCATTAACTTTTCACAAGGCTTGCTTTATTACTTTTCTCTCCCCATCTATCTCTACTTTCATCCATCCATCCATCCATCCATCTCATTTTTGGTGCATCTCAGAATAAATTACAGACACCAGCGCGTTTCTCTCTAAATACTTCAGAATTAACAACTGTAAGATTCACATTTTCTTTACAGTTTATTTTAACTTTTGATAGAAAATTTGTATATACAGAAATCCTGGAAAGTTTTCCTTTATTGCCATGCCTGGCTCCTACCCTGCAGAGATTGACTTAATTGCACTAAAGTGGGATGTAGGCACTGGTATATTTTGAAGATCCCCATAGGATTCTATGGTGCAGCCAGAGTTGAAAGACACAACGATAACAGAAAGTGGATACTTGTCATTTTTATGTCCCCCAGGCAGAATGCAGGGGCTCTCCTGGTCACGTGTAGCTTCACCATGCGTGTTTCCAACGGCAGGATCTACATCTGTCTCCGATCCTGTGTGGCTGTGCACATGTTCTCGCGATAATAAGCATCCTCGTGAGGATCATCACGGAGGTGATGGTGCTCACGGAGGACATTCTGAGCAGTGTGTGCTGACAGGGTCAGTAGGGATTTTATTTGCTGTTGGTATGGTTTCCTGTTTCCTTCATGCCCAGTAAACTCTGGGGACAATAAAGGCAAACTACTCCTTTTGGCTCCCTCTCACTTACTCCAGGCAGCAGGGGGCGGAGCGGAGCAAAGCCCTGGAGGAGTCCTGACTGCTTTCTCTCCCCGGGCTTGGCTGGCACTGCTCTGACTCTTACTGGGCTGCAGGGAAAGTTTCAAGGATGAGAACAAGGTTAGGGCTGCCAAGACACACACACACACACACACACACACACACACACACACACATTCTGTCTGTCTCTTTCTCTCTCAATGATGCTAAAAATTAAGTTTGAAACAACATTGTCCAACCCATTCTTTTTTTTCCCCCTTCAGGACCTTGCGCTTGCCAGGCAGGTGCTGTGCCAATGAGCTATCTCCCCGGCCCCCAACCTCACATCAAGTGGGCAGCACATAAAATTCCTATTGAAAATGACAAACACCTGACATGGTGGCACACACCTATAATCCCAGCCCTCAGGAGGCTGAGGCAGGAGGATCACTGTGAGTTTGAGGCCAGCCTGTGCTACCTAAATGAGTTCAAGGCCAGCCTGAACTGTGCAGCAAAACCCTGTCTCAAAAAAAGGAAAAGAACATGATAATAAAAATACCTTTCTTTTATGTAATGTCATTCATGCCAAGTGAACATACCCCTGTGATCTGACTGGCTTTTAGAATGGTCCTTCGTGCAACGCCTCTTGCTCACCTGACAGATGGCTCCTGAGTCTCTTCGCAGATTCTTTCCTCGAAGCCACAAGCCTGGGTGTATTTGCACAGCACTTACAGCTCATAAGGCCTGAGTCATGCTGGTGTTTTCAGTTGATCTGTGCATCTCTAAGTAAGACAGAAGGTGCTATTCTTATCTTCACTTTTCAGAGAAGGCAGAGGGTCCTGAAGATTAAGCCTGTTCCCTATGTCTGCACAGATAGCAAGAGGTGGAGTAGGAACCAGAACCCAGAGCCCCGGTGTGAGCACCCTGGGGCTGCAGTATTAAAACACCACACATGGGGAGCTGTAACAAGAGAAGCTTCTTTTCTCCAGGTCCTGGCGGCTGGAAGTCCAAATTCAAGGTGTCAGCAGGACTGGCCTCCCTTCGAAAGATAGGGAGGAGCCCGGAGAGATAGCTCAGTAGAATAAGCGCTTGCCTGGCAAGCGCAGGGTCCTGAGTTCAATCCCTGGTACCACAAAAAAAAAAAAAAAAAAGCTAGGGAGAAGCTTCCCTTGCCTCCACAGACTTCTGCTACTACTGGCCACCAGTGGGGGACATTTCTTGAACTAAGATCACATTCACAGTTACCTGGGTGAGGGCTCCAATACAACACCTAAGAGTGGGGCACCCAACAGCCCCAACCCCGTGCTAGTGGTCCCACCATGTGCTGCGCCTGTGCCGCGCCCACCCCACACATTTTCTCCCCATCTTCCCCCACTCCTGCAGTGCAGCCCGCAGAGCCGCTGGAGCACTTCACTTTCTGCTCTTCCTGGATTATTATGAGCTACTAAAGTGGAATCATGAAATATAGGTGGGCTTTTTGTCTTTTTTATTCCCAGACAGTAAAAATCATTAAGGCTCGCTCTTAATTAGTTTAATTTTGAAGCTTCTAAATATTGATTTAACCTATACTCCTTTGTACTTGCCGCAGTCACTGAATTATGCCTGTTATTGATCCCAGATGGAAGTATTTCCTTCCACTAGCTCAGGGCTCTGGGAGCCACTGGCTGTCTGGGCCCAGAAGGCATGAGCAGGCGTGGAGAAGAAGGAGCCTGTGCCAGCTTGGAGGGCTTCCTTCCCTTAAGGAAAGGCTGCTGACCTTAGGCCATGGGCCTATTTCTCTCTCTTGGCTTGGCCCAGATCCAAGGGAGGTGATTACAAAGAAGTCCACTGGAATTTCCCCATTCCATTTTGGGCTTGAGGAAGAAGGGTGTAAGCAGTGGGGCTGGAGGAAGTGAAGGGTTGGGGTACTAGCCCAAGTCCTGGCTTCCACTGAGTGCTCTTGGGGAGGGCCCTAGTCTCCCCCATCAGTGAAGTGGAGCTCATCACCCCTACATCACAGTGTCGTGGACATGCCATGTGGACAACCAGGCCAAGGACTGGCTCCCAGTCAGGCTCTGTCAATGGCTATCATTCCTGTCCCTGTCCTTACACTTGGAAAACAAGGACTGGACTGGAAGCACACTGGATCTTCTCCTTGCCCCCATTCCTTGTTTGCTTTGTGATCTTGGGCAAGTCATTTAATACTCTTTCTATTAACATGGGGATATTGGCTTCCAAGAGACTCAAGTGTGTCTTATTTCCACTGCTGTAAGAGAATTCCATAGATGAGGCAGACTATAAAGAACAAAACTGATTTCTCATGGTTCTGGAGCCTGGGAAGTCCAAGATCAAGGCACCAATATCTGGCAAGGGTTACTCTCTGCTTCCAAGATGGTGCCCTGAAAGCTGCATCACCTGGAGAAGAATGCTGTAGCAGGACATAAAAGGACTAGACACCTTCCCTTGAGGCCTTTCATAGCAGCATTAGTCCAGAGGGAGGAGGCTTCATGACCTACACACCTCTCCAAAGGCGCCACCTCCCAGCACTGGGACATTGGAAGTGAAGTTTCCAACACAAGAAAATTCGTGCATGCATTCAGAGCACAGTGATAGATTTCAATTGCCAGGTGCATCTGGTCCTAAAGGGTTGTGATTCCTGGTGGCCCTAGTTGTTAGTGGCTTATGTGGTCCCGTTGGCTCCCTCTGCCTGCAGTGTCTAGACCTCTGGCCAGCTGCAATGGCTCATGCATCATGGAGCTCGCACGCTCAGGCCCCTTTCTCCTTGGAATTCACCTCCCGCATGTCTAACCCCCACCCTCTGTCCTGATGCTCCCGTAAGTGTGCGGTCTTCCACTGTGTGTGCACTCCCTGACCTGCTGACCCAGGCAGCTCTTAGCGGGGTTCACTGAAGTGCAGTGTGCACACCACCAGACTCACCAATCTAGAGCAATGTTCAGCGATTGTTAGCAGATTTCCACTGGGTGTTTGCCCAGCTTCCTCCATGGGGAGGATTTGGGCTCTCTCCCCTAGATGGAGTCTTGTTGCCCTGACTGTGATAACGACTATGTTCTAACGGGGTGCATTGTCTTCAACTTGTGAATCCTCTCTGGCCCTCCTCATGCTTTGCATCTGTAGCCCCTCACATCCACCAAGCACCTAGTTTACAGACAGGACTCTGTTAATGCTTCTCCTCAAAGAAAGCATTTTCTTGTGGCCACAGAAGATGGAGGCAGGGAGTCTGGTGTCCTTGCCAGAGAAGTGCATCCTGTATACGTACAGTTTTAGCTGAGCACGTCTAAGTGTCACTGTCCTTGGTTTGTAGAGCTGGCCCTTGAGGTTATTGCATTCACCTGCAGCACCTGGAGGGCCCCACCCTGTTTCTGCTCTTGGGACAAATTTCCCAGCTTCCTGTGCTGGGGACAGACGCCGCAGAGATGGCTAAGGTGACCCTAGAATTGGTGGCAAGAACTAATAGGCTGTCCTCACTGCATGAGGGCACAGAAGGCCAAGAACAAAACACCCCCCAGCAGGGCTCAGCTGCAGCCATTTATCTCGAGAGTGCCCCAGACAGCTGGGGGTGGGGGGAGGCGGCAACCCCGTGCAAGACCTAGGCTCCTTCAGCAGCATGATTTATCTCTGAGCTTCATCTGGCAAACTTGCTGATGAAACAAGTCTCCTTTTCACTCTGCCTCATCAATTTTCATTCTGATTTCATTTTCCTTTTCCGTTAGAAGAGGTCTGGCCTTTCTCTGCCTCTAACAGGGCTGCTTTCCCTGTGCTCTGCCTCCTTCTGTACGGAGATGATGGGGCCGCTCCCTGGGCTCCCTCCCCTACACTGCGGCCCTGAGAGAACCCCAGACATCCTCTCATGCTGCTGGAAATCCTATGGCTGCCTTCCTGCCTCTCAGTGCCCAGGCAGAAGCACCACTGCCCCAGCTGGCCTCAGCAGCTCAGAGAGTTGAGCCTTGCATTGAGCGAGGCACCTCAGGGTGCAGGAGGCAGCAAGGGATGGATTGGGGAGGAGTTCTGGTGACCAGGGAGGACTTCATGGATGTGCAGGACAAGGGCACTCTATAGGATTTCCCACTGTATAAGTGAACAGAGAGGTTCAGGGAAAGGACCTGGCATGTGCAGAAGCATGGGGACAAGAAAGAGCACTGCTTGTGTCCCTCTAGAGTCACCTTCTCCCCCACCCTGGCATGAGCTCCTAGGGATCCCTGGTGGCTAAGGAGCAAACTAGGGCCCTGGCTGCAGCAGAAAGTCTTCAAGGAATGCTATAGGGAGCTGGGCATGGTAGTGCTTGCCTCTGATTCCAAAGCACTGCGAGACTGAATCAGGAGGATCACAAGTTGGAGCCAAGCTCAGGCAACTAAGCAATTGCCCTGGAGTCTGCCTGGTACCCCCGCCTGATCTAGGAGGGAGGCTTGGGAAGCTGGTGGGTTAGCAACTAGTCATGGCTGTCTATCTGGCTTGGGGAAGAGGCCAAATTGGCGATGTGTGGATGCCACCAAGCTGAGTATTTAGAACTCTGTTAGCAGTGACCCTCTCAACCTTTGCAGGAAGTGCTAGGGTCAGAGGGGCTGTCCACCTCAGCCTGGAGCACCACAGCAGGGCTGTTTGATGTCACTAGAGCTGCTCAGAGGACTGTCCTGGGACCCCAGTCCCTGCTCTTCATGACATCGGAGAGGGCAGCCCCTCCTGGGAAGGACTGCTGGCCTGCAGCATAAAGGCTTCCAGGAAGAGGGTGCCCTGTCACCTAGAGACGGAGATATTGCCCAATAAAGGTTAAGAACCTCCAATGAGCTGGAGGTGATGACAAGGGAAGGAAATGCTACCAAGCCCGGGCACTCTACAGACATCTTCATGGTCCCTGCATGAGGCAGGCCTCTCCCCACCTACAGATAAGAACCTGAGAGAGAATGGTCAAGATTCACACCCCTCCCATGCACAGGGCTCTGGTGACTTCACCCCTCACCTAAGCTCCCAGATGGGCAGGGGGGCTCCACAGGCTTTCTGAAGGAGAGCCTGAGGCAGCCCCAGAAAGGCGAAGGCCCACATATGATCCTGTCAAAGGCAGGAACAGAAACTGAGTCAGAGCAAAGACCCTTCTTCCTGGAAGCCAGTGACCATGATGGGCCAAAGTGGCCATGGAAGGTCAAGAACCAGGCAAGGGGACAGGGTTCTGTGTTCAGGATGACGTGCCCTGGGATGTGGCAGTTAGCAAGGGGGGGCAACAAGAGGGTCAGCAGACACCACCCATCTCCTTCTGAGCTCTGAGATAACTCACCCCCTCACCTCACTGGCCTTTCTTCTCTCTCTCTCTCTCTCTCTCTCTCTCTCTCTCTCTCTCTCTCTCCCTTCCCTCCCTCCAGATGTTCTCTAAGCTCCTGTTGAAAGGAGCTCTGCCAACCTGTTGAAAGAGCTGACAGCTTGGAACAGAGCTCCCACTCTGAGGGACTTGAAGTGGGACAGGCAGATGGGTAAACACCAGGCTGTGATGGGGGAATGCTGGGCCCCGTGGGAGCCTGGGAGGGGGTAATGAGTCAGAGATGTTTCCCTAAGGATGGGAGGTGGGCTTGGCCGGAAGCCACTCTCCTCATGCTCCTCACCTGGTGGGCTGGCTCAGCTTCCCCGAAGCCCGTTTTGGTGCAGTGCAACCAGAAGTGACTGTGTGCTACCTGCTGGCACCCTCTGCTGGAGCCAGCCAGGTGCCCTGGCAAAACAGAGATTCCTGCCTGGCCGTAGGACCCTTTTATTCCTCGGTCCGGAAAGAGGTCCCTGACCTGTGGAGTTCCAGAGAGGAGGGAGGGCAAGACTGGACCACAGGAACCTGGGGCTCTCTCCACCTCCCTATTGTGCCACCTGGGGTCAGGGGAGCTCTGGCACAGAAGCGCAGAAGTAGCTGGACTGCTGCAGGAAAGTGCTGGGGTCCAGCTCTGGGCCCCCACATGCTGGCCGTGGCACCCCATCAGGTCCCTTGGTGTACCTGAGCTTGAGTTTCTCATCTAGAAAGCACCTGCCTCTGCTGTTGTTGGGAGAATGGAGTAGGTGAATCAAGTGAACAACGACAGAAATTCAGGGGCACAGAAGCCCCTGGCAGCATTGTTTCTTCTCCTTAAGACTGCTTTGTGGGCCAGGGTAATAGCTCCGTAGAATAAGCGCTTCTGTGGCAAGCACAAGGGCCTGAGTTCAATCCCTGGTTCCTAAAAAAAAAAAGACTGCTTTGTGTCCTCCTCACCCCAGTGGTCTCAGAGAGAGTTGAAGAGAGCTCGCCAAACAAAATGCCCAGAACAGTGATCTGTGAGCCCTGTTGGCTAGAGCCCAAGGCAAACCATGTATTTTGTGTCAGGTGCCCTTACACGTGTGTGTGTATCAAATAGAGTGAAAACTCCTCAAAACAACACTTGGAGCCTGCAGTGATGGTACAGATGTGTCTGAGAGTCTAAGGCAGGAGGATGGCAAGTTTGAGCCCAGCTGGGACAACTTACTGATTTAGTAAGACTCTGTCTCCAAAAAAAGTGCTAGGAATGCAGCACAGCATAGAAAGCCCTGGGTGTAATCCCCAATTAAAAGGAAAAAAAAAAAAAAAAAAAAACCCTTAGCCTGTCTGCAAA